>NW_015168673.1:769867-816215 GCF_001447785.1 Gekko japonicus | reverse complement strand
TAATAATAATAATAGTAATAATAATAAAAATAAAAATAAAAATTTCATTGGATAACAACATGCTGACTTTATGAGACATTAAAGGGGAAACTGTTTTTAAAATCTCTTGAATTATGGATAACATAAATGATCTACTGTGCGATCCTGTGCAGAGTTATTCCAGTCAAAGCCTACTAAAATTGATGGGTATAGACTGGAGTAACTGCATAGGATTACACTGTTAGTTTCTTATAATATTTGCAAGTTAAGAAAACTGTCTACACTCTCTTCAATTTCTCATGTGATTGTATGTATAATAAGCAGCAAATTCTAGAGAATAGACTGGTATTTTGTGGGAACAAAACCAGCAAAGATTCCTGTAGTGAGTTATTGTAGATTTGTTGTGGCATGTGGTTTTGTGGACTAAAGCCCATTGCATCAGGTGCATGAGCTATTTTCTGTAGTTGTCAGAGATATATATGCTTATACAAAAATAATTATAAAAGCTGGTTGCAGAAGACTATGAAATGTAAGAAATATACTAAGTCTGTGACATTACTATGCAAAACTGAAATATATTCAAGTATAGCCAGTGATTTATTCATACCATAAGGCACTGATGTTAATACTGTTTTTCTAGCTGTACTAAGCTAATATAACATCTGTAACGGAAAAGAACTCCACATTTCTGATTTAGATCAAATGTGCTGATAAATCCTGTTACAGCATTTATATGCTAGAGTTTCTTTTTCAAAAGATCAGCAGATAAGCCAGATTTGTTCTTGGTATCCAGACATGTTATCCTTTGCCATCAATCCCTTTTTGCTGTCTTTGTAAGACATACAGGCCAGCCTGTACTCAAGAAAGTAAATTGACACAAGTCTGATATTAAAAATCTGATTTTAGGGATGGCTATTTTAGTGTGGATAATCAAATACCTTGTACACTTGTCACAAACTCATCTCAGTTTACTTTCATCACACGGAAATGCTGGGGAGAACTGGCATACATCTATTAAAGGTTTGTCTGTCATTCTGGAAAAAAATTGCCCTTTCATCTAGATTCCTATCAGGGATTGAAGGTCTAACAAATGCTTGACAGAAAGAGGTACATTTATGCATGCCATAGCCAGTTGAGGTCTAGAATAGTCGTTGCCCTTGCCTACCTACTGTAAGGTTAAATACTCTCCAGTTCTTTTCGTCAGTAGGATTCTATATCAAGATGGTTATCTTGGAAGAAAAAACCCTCCATATTTACGTTCTTAAAACATAGACAACCCCTTTGTTAAAGGTCTGAAGGAGGGACATGCAAAACACTCTGTTACTCATTCATTTGCATGCACATTTAACATTTTCTAGGCCTCAATAGTGACCTTAAAAATAATGGCAGACTGGTGTAGGCAGACAGACTGCAAACTAGCTAGTGTTCTTCAGTGGCCTTTTAAGGCTAAAGTCTCTGGCAGGTGGTTTAATTACCCAGTTTTTCAGCCTGTGACTTCTTGAATTAACACCATAGTGAAGATCCACATAGTCCTCAGTCCTTCAAGCATCGCAGCACCTCCACTCAATTATGTGCAAAATTGATTACCGTACTCCTGTCAGGCTGCAGTGAGATGTGGTGGGATATAGTGCACAGAAGATGCATGGACTCTGTTAATGTGCCTAGGATTACGAGAAATCTCCATAGTTAAATAACTGGAAAGATAAGACAGTGCACAGTGGGACTGTGTTGTACAAATCTGCTGTTGTTTGCATTTTTAATATGTTCTTGTGTGGATGACATCACTGGGGGTGGGGGTTGCCTTCCAAGGGTTTTTTTCCGGGGGGGTTGCACACAGTTTTAATTTTTTCTACAAACCTGGGGTGATTCTCAAGTTTACATCATAACATGTGCAAGTCCATAAATAGTATTCATAAGTTCATAAGTAGTTACATAAGTCCATAAACTGTAAGTAGATGAAGACTCTGGATTTTAATCTTCGTTTTGAAGGTTCTTCTTCAATGAATTCAAACTACTTTATAAAGTACTGATAGTGTACAGAAGACTTCAATCATATATATGTAGGAAAATTCCTTCACACAGCAATCATAAAGAATAAAGCCTTTTATTTACTCAAATAGTCAATTGAGAACATGTTCCACTATTGATTGGATGCCCAGCTTCATATTAATAATAGGACTGAATTCTTCCTGTATTAGTAGTCTGAAGGCTTTATTCTTTATGAGTGCTGTGTGAAGGAATTTTCCTACATATACATGATTGAAGTCTTCTGTACACTATCAGTACTTTATAAAGTAATTTGAATTCTTTGAAGAAGAACCTTCGAAACGATTAAAATCCAGAGTCTTCATCTACTTACAGTTTATGGACTTATGTAACTACTTATGAACTTATGGATACTATTTATAGACTCGCACATGTTATGATGTAATTTTCCTTTACTGATATATGTGGTCCTTGTTATCTTTGTTATTTCTATAATATATTTTCTTTAGCATACCTTTGTGCACTCCATGATCTGCGTTATTTATACAGTGCTTGCTTGCTTTCTGAACTTTGTGTACTGTGTTATCATTAGTGTTTTGGTGATTCTCAAGTTTACAGAACTATTTGTAAAAGATGACAATGCTAGGAAAAGTTGAAATCAGTAGGAAAAGAGGAAAACACAACATGGAATATTTGACTCAATAAAGGAAGCCATGCCCTTCAGTTTGAAAGACCAGAGCAAGTCTGTTGGTGATAGAACGTTTGCATAGGGTTGCATAAATTGGAAGTGATTTGATGGCACATAACACACACATAATTCATAGGATTACTATAAATTGGAATTGACTTCGTGGTGCATAACACAGACATGGTAGCTACTGCTGATGTTCTGTGGATCCTGTTGTCCTTCACTGTTAAGCATAGTGATAGACGGTTTGCATAGTGGTCACTAACAGTATGCAGCTTTATTCTTACAGTAAGGAAAAGAAAAGAGGCTATCAGGTTCCTGTAGTTAGGCTGGGGAGAAAAAACTTTCTCAAATCTAAGAGAGATTAAATGCAACTTTTAGAAGTCATTTCTTGTCAAAGGAGTTGTTTTCAGGTGCACTTGGAATTCCTGGTTTGTGAGTTAACAGTTCATTCCGTAGGTGGTATTGATATTAGCCAAAGAGTAAACTTCCTTCTTTTATTTTCAAAAGAAATGGGTGTGCAGTGCTGGCAGGTAAATAATGAAAGGACTTTTCTTGGCAGATTTCCTCATTGGAGATCATTTGTTCCCACTGCTACAGACTGCAGTGGATTTATGCTGTTTTTCTGATTAAACACAGTGTGTGTCTGACTTTCTAAGCTTCATAAATCCACCACAGACATGTAACTCTTAATACAAAAGTAGCTAAAGCAGGAACATCATAAGTTGTGATCAGAACATTTGAAAAATCTTGCAGGAAAACTGGGAAAACTTGTATGACATGTATACTGCAGTAAGAGCTGAGGTCTCTGTGTGTGTGTACACAAATGCATGCATGAAAGCTAGCTGTTTAATTGTTCACCCTGAGGTGATTAGCCTCAAAGCATTTGCACATGCACAGACATATTAGGATTTGGTGGCAGAACTTAAAAACCTTTGGCCGAGATCCTGAAATAACACCATAAAATTAAGACCAACTGAAATTACTGAAAATTCTTATTGTAGTAATTCATTATTAGGGAAGGATGGGTGCAAACAACTTTGGCTTTATCTTTTTTTAGTCTAATTGGAACATTTAAATAACCAAACATAAAACGTACATCAACTATTATTCCCTGTCACATAAGGACTAATACATTGCACATTCACTAGCCACTTATCCCAGTGCTGAGCATCTCTGACAATGAAGTTCTTGACTTCTCCCAGCAGTACGGCTTTTACAGGAATTAGTCCTCTCTGATAAGCAGGAGCTTGTTGAGCCTTTCAGTTGGAGTAGCTGCACTGATGTTTTCGCTGTGGCTGGGAATATATATTTTGCTTAAAATGCTTAGAGGGACCCTGTTCTTGTACTGATTTGTTTGTTGCACAGTTTTCATTAGTCCATTATACTGATGTAGAAAGAACATTATCAGGACACAAGACTACTAACGAATAATTAGTTTAGTTTCATTTAATTAAAACAGACCATGTGTAAAAAGTAGCCCTTGTTTATCAAGAAATAAAGCCGACAACCCTTTGGCAAAGCCTCAAGCAATCTGAGCTGTCTGCTTCTTTTGCAGTAGCGCATTTCACTCTGTGTTGACATCAGTCAAGAATTCTCTTGTAATCTTCCCTGTCAAGTTTTTAAATGCTTGGTGAATAATTCACCATTTGATCACTGTTGAAGGGAAATGCGCCATCAATACTTTCTCCCAGTCCTACCCAGAGAACCAACACATACGTGAGAATATTACATGGAAAATGATTGTCAAAACTGAGAGGTAGAAGGATGCAAAGAACCTCAGGCCTACCTCTCAATTCCATTGCAGCAACAAGCTGCAAGACCTGAAGAAAGGGGAGAGTAATTCCCTCGTCCCTGGCCTAGCAAGATCCTACAGCACCTTTCCTGTGAAATTTGCTTCATTCCTCTCAAAAGCTGCACTTGACGTAACTTGTTCATCGTGTGAACACATGAAGCTGCCTTATACTGAATCAGACCATCCGACCATCAATGTCAGTACTGTCTACTCAGACTGGCCACGGCTCTTCAGGGTCTCAGGCTTTCACGTCACCTACTGCCTGATCCTTTGAACTGGAGATGACAAGGATTGAACCTGGGACCTTTAGCGTGTAAAGCTGATGCTCCAGGACTGAGCCATGGCCCCTTCCCAAGTAGTAAGTGGGGTGGGTGAGGACGTGAGATTACTTCAGCCCATGAGTCTAAACACTAGGTAACTTCAGGTCCAAGCAGATGATGGTGGTAGCTTCAAGGCAGTGATCTCCAGTGTGGCACCTGTGGAGCCCACTGGTGCTTCACCTGATTCTTTCCCAAAGCGAACAGGCAGTCCAGGGTTACTTTCACCTCAGTGAGGGCTACCAAGTGCTTCAGAAGCCCCTAGGAGGTTGTGGAATTACCGGCATCCCTGGGTGCTGGCGATGTCGATGGTGGCCGCTGCTTCAGACATGAAGCCAAAAGCCGTCTCGCTGGACTTCTGTAGGCGAGCCTGGAAGTCCATGCGGTTGGCCAACATGGTGGGTTTTGGCGCATAGTATTTGGTGAGGGTTGCGATGATGTCCTCATAGGTGTTCTCCGTGATCTTCTTGGGCGCCAGGAGGCTCTTTGCGAGGTGGATGGTGGCCACTCCGCACGTGCTGAGGAGTAGGTCCCGCTTCTTGCCTGCGTCTGTTACCTCATTGTAGGAGAGGAAACACGTTAGCTGGTCTACTCACGATTCTCAAAGCTCGGGGTGAGTGGGGTCGAAGACCGCGAGGGTTCCCTGAGTGAGAGCCATGCCTCTTGAGCGAAGCAGGGAGCAGTGTCCAGGGGAGCGGGGCGCATTGCGATGCTGCTCGGGAGCAATGCAGGGCGCGGCAGTTTCTTCTGGATCGATGCTCGGTGCTGTGCTGGTTGAAGAGTCTTGACTCGCTCATCGGGATCCCATCCTCATCACCATTATAAAGTACTGAGGCTGATGCATAGCAGAGTGATTTCAGCTCATACTTTATTATAAGATCAAGAACTTGAGATGCTTAGCCGGCTCGAAGGCTGGCTTATATTCACATCTCACACCACGCCCGAACACCCACCCACTCCCGTGACTGGATATTTACAGTGCACCCCTAGACCCATAGGTCCCTCCTAGGATCCTAGCATTCCTATAGGTGCACACTAGGATCCATTCAGGCTATTGTCTCTGGAAGCGAAGCTTGGGTCCTTTGCCCGACTGCATGTTTGTGCGACCACATGCACAGGTACACAACAGTTCTGAAAGTGTTTTAGATCAAGTTTTGTATGTTCTCAAGATATTAAAAAAACATTTTCTACACATCCTGCCTTTTCCCCTGAGTGGAGTGTAACACTGAGTGGAGTGTTTTTTCCCTCATGGATCAAAGAGCAGCATGGGATGTACAATACTGGGGGGGGGGGGAGTTCGGAGATCCAGTCATCGATTTTCTATATAATGTGTTGTTTGCCAGTATGCTACTATTTGAACGTCAGACTTCAGACTCATAGCTCAATTTTCAAGCACAGTATCTGGGGTCAACATTTTGTGTGGTTCCCCCCCTGCGATACTTGCTGATATGAAGGCGCCTCCATCTATTGGGGTCATTTTTTAATTGATCAGATTTGTTTCAGTCATACACTATACATTATACACAGATAACAGAGCTTTGTTGTAATGAAATGGTTCAGAAAGATGCTATGGTAAAGGGATTGCTGTAGGTATGATCCTGCTATGTAATTTCTGTGTCATTTAACATGTCATGTTAATGCTTACGCTTTATTTCAGCTCTGTTTCATATTTCTGCTTGGTTTCAGATTTCTGTAGTCCAAACCCATCCATCAGATCATGGATCATCAGATCATAGAGGGAGAGCTGGAAGGGTTGCATCAGTGCTTAGTTCTTGTGGCCCTTTGTATGCTTAGTTTCTTGTGACCCAGGGAAATGCTGATCACCACTTTGGGGTCAGGAAGCAGTTTTTCTCCAGGCCAGTTTGGCTGGAGATCCTGGAGGTTTTTTGTCATCTTCTGGGTGTGGAACAGCAGTCACTGGGGGTGTGGGCGGAGTATTTGTGAATTTCCTGCATTTTGCAGGGGGATGGACTAGATGACCCTGGAGGAGCCTTCCAACTCTATGATTCTATGATTCTATCTTGTTGATTGTATTAGCTTACACTGTGTTATATTCCCTGAGTCTCAGTGAGAAAGGAGGACTACAAATAATGTAAATAAATGAATAAAACAAAAAGAATGAATAATCATAGCACCTTGTGCTGGCATTTCCTAAAAAAACTGATCCGTGAGTGGGGCAGATCTGTTTCACTTTGGATGGATCCTGGGCATCTCAGTAGGGTTGCCTCCTCCATGATGGGAAATCTCTGGAGATTTTGGGACCTCACAGAGTTCACCTTCCAAAGCAGGCATTTTCTCCAGAGTCTGGAGGTTAGCTGCCCTGCCTGTCAAGATGATTCTTAGAGATGGGAGAGTTGTCGTAGGCAACTTGTAATGGCAAGGTACTTGATTGATTATGTGTGCTGTATAAATAATAATGAATAGTGTTCTCCTAACAGAACATACCGATCGAAGTAAAAAATGGCTTCTTGGGATAAAAACTCTGATAAGAAAATGGCAGAGGCTAAGAGCCAGTAAAGATATCTGGTATTAGCTAGAATAGAGAACTCCAATAGGATGTTGCAGTTTCAACTCTGATCCTCTTTCAGCTCTTCACTCTTGGTGTTTTATTTTTGTAGGCTGGAGGGGGCAAGTGCTTCCTGAGATGGTATTTGTCATTGATTTAGGTGCAGCTTCATATGCTCTGAAGAAATGTTTTCCAAGCAGTCTTGCCACTCAAAGAAGTAGAGCTTGCAAACATAATCTTTCATCCCAAGTATTTGCAATTGAAAAGGACTTGATCCAGAACAGTCCTTCAAAGATCAGTGTTAAGCCAGAGTTGGCTTCCCAAATGTAGTAAGAGTTGAGTTTGAAAACTGATTAAATAGATATCCATGGGGGGGGGGGAAATCATGTGATAGTCCTTCAGTTATATCATTTCAGAGTACAGGTAGGAGATCAGAGATATATACATACATTTACACACACACACGCATGCATGCATACCTACATACATACACATACATAAGCACACTCACACTCACATGCAGCACATCAGAGAGAATGCTAGGTTAGAATGCTTTTCTCTAACATGCTAGTTTTTTAGACTAGTAAGTTTTTGAAGTGTGAGAATATTCAGGTATGTAACATGTATTTTCCCGTCCGCCCCCATATATTGAAATGCTAGGGTGCAAGAAGGGCTGTATCACATGGGTTTCTGATTTGTGTTCTGAGTTACATGCGTTACCAGTCAGAGCCAAAAAAAAAAAAAAAAAAGCAGTAATTCCACAGCGATCTGCATGGGCTGATTGTAGAGTTGCTGTTGCTAGTGGCAGAGGAGCAGAATGTACAAGATGTTGTGGCACTTCTGGTTTTCTGTTAAAACACGACAGCAGGATCGTGTTATTTTGTTGAATTGTTATTTGATTATGGTCATAACTGACCATTTGTGCTCTGGACTTTCACATGTGTAAACGGGTTTGAAAATCTGAACCTGAACTGTTTTTATCAAATATATCCCCCCCCAATCTGCCATCCCCAAGCAAAGGAAGAAAAAAAATGCATGTTTCTAAAAGCACATGCACTGGCAAGAAACGCCAACCAACAGCATCTCCTTTGGCATGTATACAGTTTACAAGTGGAGACCCGCAACAAAATGTTGCCTACTGTGTTCTAGTTGGGTCTCCACTTGTTCTCTTCCCCCCCGGCTCCGAGCCCCACAGCCTGGAGAGGGAGCCCGCCCCGCTCCTCAAGAGCACCGTCCAGCCAGCCCTCCTCGCGGGGGGGGCAGAGGAAGCAGCAGGAGGAGTTCTGGGAAAGGAAAGCAGATTGTCCCATCGCTCAGAGGGAGAACAAATTTTGTAGTGGTTTAGGCAGAATCTCATAGCAGCCAGCAGCATTGAAAAGACCAGGCCCATCACTGTGCATTTCTGAGTCTCTCGAATCCGCCGGGCCTCGCGACTCACTCTCTCTCTCCCTTCCCACCCCACCCCCCCGGCTCCGAACCGAGGGCCGATCGACAAGCCGATCGGCCCTCGCCGCTCTGCCCCCCCGCTCGCCGCTTCCCTCCAAAGCGGCGGCGGCGTTCGCAGAGCGTTCCCTGTGCATGCGCAGGAGACACTCTGTGAGTTTCGGAGGGATTTAAACATCCCCCCGATTTTTTTCAACATTTAGGATTTTTGTGCACACGTGGGGACCGCCCCACGTGTGCACAAACCTCTCCCTGCCCCCCAAGTGCCCCCGAAGTGCAGATTTAGATATCCGCACAGAGGGGGCCACTTCACTATTAGATATATAGATACTTCATGGTACAGTGCTTGCATTTATATGTGTCTTTCCAAGAGAATTCATAAAATGGTCTTCTGTTGCCTTAGGTGTTAAAACGTACCTGTTCAGGAGAGCCTTGGGGTATCTAGAAGGCTAGTAGGGATGATTTTTGTCATGCACATGTTATAGTTCAATTTGTTGGATTTACAATCTTTTTACTCTCCTTTTTATAGTAATGATGATTAATTGTTACAAAGGTTTTTTCAGAGACTGTTAGGGCTTATTAGGTGAGGTGTAACTTTTAAATTGAATAAAGAAATAATATCCTTACTCTCACTTTGCTATTCCTAGCTTCATAGGATTGAGAACTGAAAGCAATACTAGCTTTGTACAGTTGCTATGCTTCTCACAGCAGCCTGCATTGCTCTCATGGTGTTAGTAGGCTTTTGACTCCAGAGACCTGCTTTTAGGAATGGAAATTGCCTTGTTTGTTATAGCACGTGACATCCAGAAATTTGGTTTGTTCTTTTTCATCTTTAACAGCATTACATTCATTTTCTGTTTCATACATGGATTTGCAAGTCTAATCATAGGACCATCCTTCGTTATTAGCAGCTGGAAACATTAATTAATATCTCCCATATACAAACTTCTTTATAATAGCCAGATGACATTTTCCAGGCTCTGATTTTAGAACAACTGATACAACTTAAGTGATAACATTCCTGGATGATTCCACCTACAGAGTTGTACTCATCATTAATTGTATCTCCAAGTTGATGGTGACAGGAGTATTTTTATGATTACATTTTCATAGAGCTGAAAGAATCATAGGATCTTACTACCCTCCTATAAGTAGACAGCTGGGTGGCGAACCCGCGTACTGACCGTATGGTGACTTGCCTGCCTGGTGCGAAGGTAGCGGACATTACGCGTGTTTTAGATAGGCTGGTAGATAGTGCTGGGGAGGAGCCAGTGGTCGTGGTGCATGTCGGCACCAACGATGTGGGGAAATGCAGTCGTGAGGTCCTGGAGGAGAAATTTAGGATGCTGGGCAGGAAACTTAGGTCCAGGACCTCCAAGGTAGCCTTCTCAGAAGTGTTACCTGTTCCACGCGCAGGGCCGGAGAGACAGGCAGAGATCAGGAGTCTCAATGCGTGGATGAGACGATGGTGTAGGGGGGAAGGGTTCAGGTTTGTTAAGCACTGGGATACTTTTTGGAACAAGAGGGAGCTGTACAGGCGAGACGGTCTCCACTTGTCCCGAGAAGGAACCAGGCTGCTGACACTTAAAATCAAAAAGGTGGCAGAGCAGCTTTTAAACTGAATATTGGGGGAAAGCCGACAGGAGATGAAAAGTCTCTGGTTCGGGTTGGCTCATCTGAGAGAGGTGAGGGGGTACCGGTTGCTTTTCTACAGGGAGGTGGATTGAAATTGTCCACAGAGGCCATGGCTGGTGACATGGACTGCCGGACAACGACTCGAGATAGCAAGAGGAAGGATGCAGGCTTAACTTGTAAGGGAAATTACAGCTGTTTCTATACAAATGCTAGAAGTGTCCGAGGTAAAATCGGGGAGTTGGAGTGCTTGGTGTCGGAGGGAAAAATAGACATTGTGGGTATTTCTGAAACTTGGTGGGATGAGGAAAATCAGTGGGACACAGTGATTCCCGGTTATATATTATATCGGAAGGATAGGGGGGGAAGGGTTGGAGGTGGGGTAGCTCTGTATGTCAGAGAGGGTATAAAGTCTAGAAAGATTGAGAGGCTAAGTGAATTGGATTCGCTTCTGGAAGTTCTATGGGTTGAAATAGGGGGGCCAAAAGGAAACTTAACACTGGGAGTTTGTTATCGCCCACCAGATCAAAAGATAGAGGAGGATTATAAAATGATGAATGCCTTAAAGATAGCAACTAGACAAAAACACTGTGTAATAATAGGTGATTTTAACTACCCACACATTGATTGGGTCAATATGTGTTCTAGTCGGGAAAAAGAGATTGAGTTTCTAGACACTCTAAATGACTGTGCTATGGAGCAGATGGTCACGGAACCTACCAGGGGAGAGGCGATCCTTGATTTGGTCCTAAGTAACACTCAAGACCTGGTGAGAGATGTAAAAGTGATTGCACCGCTTGGAAACAGTGATCATAATGTTGTTGAGTTCATCATTTGTACAAATAGAGAATTGGCCAAAAAGACTCACACAACCATTTTTAACTTTAAAAGGGGTAATTTCTCTGATATGAGGGGACACGTGGGGAGGAAACTGAAAGGAAAAGTAGAAAGGGTCAAAACAATTGGGGAAGCTTGGGATCTATTTAAAACTACGATCCTAGAA
The DNA here is from genome assembly GCF_001447785.1 of Gekko japonicus. Taxonomy (NCBI): domain Eukaryota; kingdom Metazoa; phylum Chordata; class Lepidosauria; order Squamata; family Gekkonidae; genus Gekko; species Gekko japonicus. Next base: position 804,866 of record NW_015168673.1, on the reverse strand, counting down.
GCTCAAAAAATATATATTCCGCAGGTTAGGAAAGGCACAAACAGGTATAGGAAAAAGCCTGCATGGTTAACAAACAGAGTAATGGAGGCTGTAAAAAGTAAAAAGAATTCCTTTAAGCAGTGGAAAGCTAGTCACAGTGAGGCTGATAAAACGGAACACAGGCTATGGCAAATAAAATGCAAGTCTGAGGTCAGGCAGGCAAAAAGGGAATATGAGGAGCATATAGCAAAAAACGTAAAAACCAACAATAAAACTTTCTTCAAATACATTAGAAACAGGAAACCAGCCAGGGAGGCAGTGGGGCCCTTGGACGACCAAGGGGTAAAAGGAGTATTGAAGGATGATAGGGAAATGGCTGAGAAGCTAAATGCATTTTTTGCCTCCGTCTTCACTGTGGAAGATGAGAAGTGCTTGCCCACTCCAGAACCACTGATTTCAGGAGGGGTGTTGGAAGACCTGAGTCAGATTGAGGTGATGAGAGAGGAGGTCCTAAAACTGATAGACAACTTAAAAACTGAAAAATCACCAGGCCCAGATGGCATACATCCGAGAGTTCTGAAAGAACTCAAATGTGAACTTGTAGATCTCCTGACAAAGATATGTAATCTTTCCTTAAAATCTGCCTCCATTCCTGAGGATTGGAAGGTAGCTAATGTCACTCCCATCTTTAAAAAGGGTTCCAGAGGAGATCCGGGAAATTACAGGCCAGTCAGTCTGACGTCGATACCGGGTAAATTGGTGGAAACCATTATTAAGGAAAGAATTAGTAGGCACATAGATGAACAAAACCTATTGAGGCAGACTCAGCACGGTTTCTGTAAGGGAAGATCTTGTCTCACTAACCTGTTAGTGTTCTTTGAGGGGGTGAACAAACATGTGGACAAGGGGGATCCAATAGATATTATTTACCTTGACTTCCAGAAAGCTTTTGATAAAGTTCCTCATCAAAGGCTCCTAAGTAAGCTCAAAAATCATGGGATAGAAGGACAAGTCCTTTTATGGATCAAAAACTGGCTAGTTCATAGAAAACAGAGAGTGAGTGTAGGTGGGCAATTTTCTCAGTGGAGGGTGGTAAGCAGTGGGGTACCGCAGGGATCAGTACTTGGTCCACTGCTTTTTAACTTGTTCATTAATGATTTGGAGATGGGAGTAAGCAGTGAAGTGGCTAAATTTGCGGATGATACAAAGTTGTTCAGGGTGGTGAAAACCAGTGAGGATTGTGAGGCACTCCAAGGGGATCTGTCAAGGATGGGCGAGTGGGCGTCAACATGGCAAATGGGGTTCAATGTGGCCAAGTGCAAGGTGATGCACATTGGAGCCAAAAATCCTAAATATAAATACACATTGATGGGGTCTGAACTGGCAGAGACTGAGCAAGAGAGAGATCTTGGAGTTGTAGTGGATAACTCACTGAAAATGTCGAGACAGTGTGTGACTGCAATAAAGAAGGCCAATGCTATGCTGGGGATTATTAGGAAGGGTATTGAAAACAGATCAGCCAATATAATAATGCCCCTATATAAATCAATGGTGAGACCTCATTTGGAATACTGTGTGCAGTTCTGGGCACCACACCTTAAAAAGGATATTATAGCTTTGGAAAAAGTGCAGAAAAGGGCAACTCGAATGATAAAAGGGTTGGAACACTTTCCCTATGAGGAAAGGTTAAAGCGCTTAGGGCTCTTTAGCTTGGAGAAAAGACGACTGAGGGGTGACATGATCGAGGTTTATAAGATTATGCATGGGAAAGAGCAGGTAAAGAAAGAGGTACTTTTCTCCCTTTCTCACAATACAAGAACTCGAGGGCACTCCATGAAACTGCAGAGCGGTCGGGTTAGAACGGATAAAAGGAAGTACTTCTTCACCCAAAGAGTGATTAACACATGGAATTCACTGCCACAGGAAGTGGTGGGTGCTACAAGCATGGACGGCTTCAAAAGGGAATTAGATAAGCATATGGAGCAGAGGTCCATCAGTGGCTATTAGCCACAAGGTATAGCTAGGGGCTCTGGGGCAAGTGATGCTCTGTCTTGGTGCTTGGGGGGGGGTCAACAGGGGGAGGGCTTCTAATGTCCTGGCCCCACTGCTGGACCTCCTGATGGCACTGGTATTTCTGGCCACTGTGTGACACAGAGTGTTGGACTGGATGGGCCTTTGGCCTGATCCAACATTGGCGTCTCTTATGTTCTTATGTTCTTAATGACTAACCTATACCAAAAGATATTGAACACATGCATTCTGTGTGCTTGCAGCAGTGCATGAAAGAAAGACTGCCAAAATGGGATGATATTAAGATTGTGTTAAAATGTGCCCTCCTAGTAATTAAGGAAAACCATTATAATATATATTGTTGCTTCCCCCTCCCCCCCATTTGTGCTTGGATAGGATGGCTGGCAGACAGCCTTATCTCAATATTTTATTTATTCATTAATGAAAATATTTGTAACCTGCCTTTCCTTTGTGGCTCAAGGCATCTTACAGCTCCAGTTAAACACCTTACAAAATGCCCCATTAAGACATCCCAAGAAAATTCCTGCAGCTCAAGTCTCATTAAAAGCTCTAATAAATGAAATTGTCTTAGTGCCTTCTAAAAATGTATAAAGACATTGCCCCCAACATCTCCTCAGGAGCATGTTCTGCAAGATGGGAACTACTGTTGAAAAGGACTGGGTGCTGGTAAGTATAGACCTTAAATTGGGAGGACAAGTAGAAGGTGGCAACTAGAGGACTGTAATTAGCACATGGGAGTATATGGGGAGAGAGGTTCAGATCTATGGGCCATAGGTCATGAAGGGCATAATCACTATCTTGAACTGAATTGAACTTGGAAACAAACTTGCAGCCACATAGTTGCCAATTATTGGGGTCTTATAATCTGGACTAATTATAGATTCTGGGTTATCTTCAAGGGAAGCACCATTTAGAGGATGTTATAGTAATCCATCTGCAAGGTTGCAAGCATGGATTACCGTGGCCAATTCAGCTGAGTCTGAGAAAGGGGAGAGCTGTTGAACCAGAAACAGCTGATAGAAAGCACTTCTGGCTTCTGCACCAACCTGCTTTTCAAACAGCAAGGCTCAGTCCATGAGCCACCCCCAAGCTTAAGCTTAGCCTGCTTCACAGTGTCAGTTCTACTCTATCTAAAACAAGTGGGATCCTTTGCCTCCAAAGCATCAGCCTTCCTGATCAACATTACCTCCTTCTTGTCTGTATTCAGCTTTGGCCAGATTTCACCAGAATTCTGCCCTGGCATCTTTTTCCCATGGCAAGTGTCAACCTTTGAATATAGATGAAGTGAGAATACATTAATGAGACTAGATTAATAGCGACCCTGAGCAGGTGCATTGCATTAGTGACTGAGCATCAGCATGCATCAACAATTAGCGGGAGGGTACTCCAGGGCCGTGCATATTGTTCCTAATCCAGATATACTTGAGCCTGGCATGTCTTTTTCTAGAAACGATGCACTGCCTGCATCACAACTAGAGTTTGGACTAGACGGCCATTTGTTCTTTCTAGGGCTCTGGGGGCATAAGAAGGACCAGCTCTTGGTTAACAAGACCAAAACATTAATTTCCCAGACATTTTTTAAAATAACCATTTAACATATGAATAACGTTCCATTGCAGCACCTTATGCAGATCCCCCATCTATTTTTCATTTTATGTTACTGACAACTGTATTATGGAGCTGGTCTACCAAACCTATGGGCCCCTCGCCTAGCTAGTGTGGCGTTTCAGGCTGGGATGCCATCAATATGCTGATGACACCCAGCTATACCTGTTGATGGGTGACCGGCCAGATACTGTTCCCGGGAATCTAGCCGAGGGTTTGGAGGCTGTAATGAGATGGCTACACAGAGTCGACTGAAACTGAATCCAGGAAAGATGGAGGTTCTGTGGCTGGGTGGAGGGAGGCTCAATTGGGTTGCCAGCTCCTGCTCTCTTTTTTTTTTTTAAGCCCCCGGAGGGGATTTTTTATTGATTTTTTAAACACTACAAAAACTAGAACAGAAAAAAGGGAAAGGGAAAGCTACATATAAGGGAGAAAGTAAAGAACCCACTACTAACTAAAAACCCAAGAGAGGAGATCTCCAACTAGCTTTTTATAATTCAGACTTTTCATCTTTGTACTTCTTATGAACTGTGTCAATCTTTTAACCCTTTTAACCATCCCCAATTACATTTAATTGCCCAATAACAGTACGCCCCATCATCCCCTAGAACCAAAGTTCTCAAAGGCACAATTCAGAGTCCTTCAGTCTTTACTTCTTCTTCTCTCTCTTCCGCAGTTTGTAGGAACTTTGCGGGGCTGATGCCCCCTGCTCAGACAAAGTGTCCTCACCAGACGAACCAGTTTCCAGCTCTCTACTGGACTTATCGTCCTCTTCTTTTTTCTCGTCCTCTGGCCTTCCGAGCTGTTCCTGACTCTTGAGGATGTGCCTCTGTCACCAGCACAGACCATCAGGAGCCTGGGCATGATTCTGGATTCCTCCTTATCCATGGAAGCCCAGGTTGCAAAGGTTGTCAACCTGGCATCTTTCCAATTTCACCAGGTCAGGCAGCTGGCTCCCTACCTGTCTCACCCTGATCTAGCCACAGTAATCCATGCAATGGTCACCTCCAGGTTGGACTACTGTAATTTGCTCTATGTGGACCTTCCCTTGTGCTTGACCCGGAAGCATCAACTGGTCCAAAATGCAGCCACATGGGTCCTTATAGGGACCCCTCAAACAGCTAATATTCAACCAGTGCTATGTGAGCTGCACTGGCTCCCAGTGGAGCACCGGATCATGTTCAAGGTTTTGGTTTTGACCTTTAAGGCCCTTAGCAGTCAGGGACCTACATACCACCAGGACCGCCTCTCTCAGTATGCCCCTGGAAGAGGATTACGCTCAGGAAATAAGAACTTGCTGGTGGTCCCTGGCCAGAGAAAAGTTCAGCTAGCCTTGACCAGAGCCAGGGCCTTCTCAGCCCTGGCCCCTGCCTGGTAGAATGCTCTGCCGGAAGACATCCATGCACTGCAGGAGTTGTTACCTTTCTGCAGGACATGTAAGGCAGAGATGTTCTGCCGGGCTTTTTGTTGAGGATAGCGATGGGACTTCTTCTGGCACTCTCATATAACTCCACATTCCCCGTAACTCCTCCCCCAAGGAGGCTGGGGAGTTAAAATTTCTCCACCATCTTATATATTGTACATATCTTGGTTTTAACGTACTCTTATTTATTGCATCATTTTTATGTAGTTGTATTGAGATTATATAGTATTTGTTGTAAGCTGCCCTGAGGCCTACTTGTAGGGAAGGGTGGCCTAGTAAATCTAATTTAATAAATCCAGTAAATAGAACCATCAGTTTAGGCTGGAAACCTATTAATGTCTATATATTAATTCAATGTTGTGTGCTGGTTTGCAAGACACAATAGTATCTGGGAGACCCATGTTTCAAATCCTCACTCTGTGAAGCTTGCAGGGTCTCCCAGCCTAACTTACCTCATAGGTTGTTTTGACGATACAATAGGGAAGGAAGAACCACATATGCTCCTTGAAGGAAAGGCAGGATAGAGATGCACTACATAGACAAAAAATCTCTTGTAAGGGATTAATTTGGAAACCGATTCATTCCTTCATGTATATCAGTTAATAGTAGGGTAAAATAACTTTCTCTTCTTTATTGTGAATTGTGGCTCCAGAAAGACACCCAGCTGTCATTGCCCATGGGAGCTCCTTGCAGGTTTTTCAGGTTTTGGACTTCTTTGAAAACTTAGAGAATCTGTTGACTGGAGAGAATAGCAAGTCAATAGAAATGAGCATGCATACCAAGGGGAACAATAGGGTGTTTATCATACCACTCTCAACTCTCTTTAACCAGACATCTTGGGTTAAAATTTAGTTTAGCACATTAGGAAAGGTGGATGAGCTGAACCTGTTGTCTTGGAGGGAGTCAAACACTTGGGCCAAAATGCTCCCCCTCCCAGTTCTGTAGAGATCAAGAAATAATCTTCATGTAGGAGAAGACACCCTGTCTAGTAGATGATTGCTAAGCGAAAGTGTCATTTTAAAATTGGAATGTTGGCAGTGTAATTTTTAGTGTTGTACAGATCAATATCAGAAATTGTGTTTTCAGCAGACTTGAAAGTAATTTCCATTGCGTTTGATGGAACTCGGATATATGTTTAGCTTGGCAGACAGAAGTAATAACAGATCTGTTAGAGAACTTTTATCAAGATAAAAGGAGTCTTTGGCTTTGATTCCGTTGCTGTCTGATGAAGGAAGCCTATCTCCATGCCCCTGTGCCTTTTATTTGTTTTCTGATATTTGTGATGATGGTATTGTTTGGGGAAACAGAGTTTTGCTTGTAAATTTTTGCCAAACTCACATTCCATTAAAAATGTTGGTATCTTCAGTTTCATAAAGTGGCCCTTCCTGTGTCAACATTAACACAGTAATTCCCACCTTGCCCAGCAGTTGCACTTTGCCAAAACAGTAACCGTCATAGGTTTTCTTCTTGTCAGTAAATGCTGGAACACAGTTTTGGCACAGTCTTGCAACATGTCTTTTCTGAAGAAAGAACTGTCTGGGCTAGAAAAAAGTGTTGGCACGATAAAAGGGTTGTCATGGTGACTGAAACCTACACTTAGTCATCCCTCAAGAAAAGTAGGCTGCAAGATGCACCTTTGTAATGGCCTTTTGAAAGGAAGGGACCCTTTAAATTGAAGAGCCAGTTTTATTATCTAAATGCAGATTTCTGTCACTTGCAAGACAATGGCTCTCTGGAGTACGGTTTGTATATCAATGCTTATTTTAATCACTTTTCAACAAGAAATGTCTTAATGAGAATGAAGGTTCCTTTTCTGTGGTCTGCAAAACTCTCATGTTTGGGTCTGGGCATTGATCACAGCTTGGTTCCCTAGGCTTACAGAGGGAGCCTCTAAGAAGACACTTCAGTATAGGGCCTTGGATAGTTGTGGTCAAACTTGAAAAGAACAGCTCGGGAGATTTTCCTTGGTGGTTGCTTAGGGCTTTTCACATTTTATAGTTATCAGTGGTATATGGTATATCGATTCACTAAGATCAATGCCATCCACCGGCCAATTATGATGTTCTTCAAGAGCCTTGAGAAGCACACTATTTCTGCTGTTTTCCTGGACTCTAAAAAAGAGGAGAGGAGGTTCAAGCATCTGTCAGAATAAAATACTTGTCTAGTGAACTGCAAGCAGCTTGGTGGGTCAGTAGGTTGCCAACCTAGTCTGCAAAAATTTGCAAACTTTCTGGGATGAGAATCTCATAATGGATTGCAGGCCTGTTGACTGCTTTGATTAGCTGTTCAGGTTTATTATGTCACAAGTGCTGACAACCCAGTCTTCAGACCTGCTGAGCCAATACTGCAATTATTGCCAACACTGGTATCATAGGCAAGTATGTTCATGAGTATATTTCATGTAAGGATATAAAATGGGAGCCAGAGACTCAGACACTTGTCTGTATGTAAATCCCAGAGTTACTTTTTGTTGGACTCGTTAAACATAGATGGTATACAGTGATTTGCATCAGTACTTGTTCATTAGGAAATTCCAATGGCTGTTCTATTTGAATCATTTAGCAAATTAGACAATTAGTTGACTTATCTGTTGTGAAGATACATTTTTGACAGAATTGTTCTGTATCCTTGGGGTGAATCTTGTGATTATTCTGTTATTACATGCAGGGGCCCATGAAAAACTCATGGGTAAATTCCCCCTCTTTCATTTTTTCTGCACCCCCTTCCCCCTAACACATATCCTCCCCACTTCCCCACCACTGCTTTTCTGCCCTATGTGAAAAGTGGATACCATGCTGACCAAAGTAAATTATTTTAAAATTTGGAAAGTTGGTAGGAGCAAGTGGCAGTAGCTTTGGAGACTTTGTTTTGCTTGTTACAGAAATTCAAATGGGATATGTGTGTGCATGTGTGTGTGTGTGTGTGTCTTCCCCTTACACTGGAAGTCTTGGGGAAGAAAGAGGGTAAATCAGAAAGGTGCGTAGTAGGTGGGGGAGCTGGAAATATTTCTAGCCTTTGAGAGAGAAAGAGTGGGATGGCTGTTGCATCTTTGAATATGTATCTGCCCTCTTAATATCACCTCTATTCCATAGTGCGATGAAAAAAAGAGGACCCTACTACATAGGATGGGGTGGGGGAGAGTAAGTTCTTACGGGATCCCTCTTCACTTGGCCACTTCCCTGTGTTTGGAGGGTGGCTGTTTTCTTGTCATCTACCTGCTCATGGGGGGGATAGAGGGAAGCCCCTGCCTCTTCCCCCTACTCACCTTCTCTCTCTGATTCAGACTGGGGCAGTGGCACCTTCTCCTTGCCACCACCACTTGTGGCCTTGCCACCTGTGTTATCTCCTGATCAGGTGGGGGGTGAGGAAGCAGAAGGAAGCAGGAGCAAACAGCAGCAGAACCACTGTGTCTTCCTCCTGTTCCCTGTGTCTTCCTCCTGTTCCCTGCCCACCTGCCTCTCCATCCCTGGTGGAGTTGGGGAACAGCAGCATAGCTGGGGAAGGGAGGAGAGAGTGGCATTGCTCCTGGCTGCCTGGTTGCATGCCCAGGTTCTTACCTCGTGGGCAATGGCTTCTGCTCCCATCCATCTTCATTAGCTGCTTGCTCCACCCTAGGCAGAGTTCGTAACTCAGACCCCCCCCCCCAAGTTCAATCTTTACCAAACTTTGTGGACAGGTAGAGGAAAGTTAGCTGGAGATGCCCTGTGATTTTGGAGTCTCATGGACCCCGGAGGCCTGCCCCCCCCCCACATCCCAAACTTCTTGAACTGGTTTGGCAGAGCAGCTGGGTTTGGGTTTGGTTCGGGACATGTCCCAGACCCAAACCGAGTTTTCTTGGTTTGTGCCCATCCCTAATTCATTTCATAAAAGTAAATGTTTCCGTTGCTTGAAAGCTAGTTGAATCTGACTCTAGGGGACAGCGCTCATCTCCGTTTCATACCATTTCACAATTAACAACCAACTTTTCAATGTCCCACTGATAATGCAGAGCTGCAGTTCTATGGGTCAGGGAGCATAGTAGTTTTTTCAGTATGATTCATACTATGTGTTTGTGGAAAAGCACACATTTACACTTAACTGTGAATTCATAGTACATCAAGCTGCTTTATATCGTCCAAGTCCATCTTTTGGAAAGGGTGTGTGTGTGTGCGGAAAGTGCTGTCAAGTCACAGCTGACTTATGGTTTGCAAATTGCCATTACTTTCCTTTCTTTTGGAAGGACCTGCTGCTAATGTGTGCCTGTGTAGAAAGTGAGGGGGCCACAGCTGCTGCTTTTAGCTGCATGAAAGGAATGGAAAGGTGGCCAGACGAGTTGACTCAGTGGTGGAGAGGATTCCTCTTTGGATCTGATCCTTTGTTCTGTATTACAGTATACATTTCTGTGCTTGGCTTGATTCTCCTGTCCCCAGCTCTTGTGGTCATGGTCTGTTGGGGTCCTGCCCTTGACATCAGTGAAGTCCTAATTCTGGCACTCCTCTTCCTGTCATGTGACTAAGATGTCACATGCTTGCCACTCAGTGGATCTGTGGTCTGGACAGCTCGAAAGCTACTTCACTAATTCATCATCTTAAAGGCACATTGGCATCTTGAGTTACTACCAGTGTTATTTTGTGTTGAGAATATAAGAAGAGCCCTGCCTCATCAGACCAGTGGTCCAACAGGGCATAGAGGTCGAGGCCTTCCTCCAGTGTTGCCTCCCAGTACTGATATTCAGAAGTGTTCTTACGATATGGTGATGGACCTCTCCTCCACGTGTCTGCCCTTTTAAAGCTATCTATGCTTGTGGCCATCATTACCTCTACTGGCAGTGAGTTCCGCAGTTTAATTACTTGCTAAGTGAAGAAGTGTTTCCTTTTGTCTGTACTGTACTGTACTATTGCCTATTTATTTTGTTTGTTTGTTTGACTGGTTGATTTCTGTTGAATTTTTGAAGCTGTACTATTCATTATGTTTTGCATGTATTAGTGGCATTGCATGCCTGACTGAAGGTACAGAAATGGGGTGTAAGTTAAATAAATAAATACATTTGCACAAAAACACACACTGACATATAGTATTAATTTTATTATTCAGATATTGGAACTGACACAAACAAAATATTTGATTTTGTTTTCTTTTCTACCTGTGATCCAGAATTAACAGAAACACATGCCGAATCTGAACTGAGTGGCTTGGAATCACATTTCACTGTTTCTCCCACGTGAGAAATGTTGAGAAATAACGTAGAATCTACTGGAGTGGTCTCATAGAGACCAATCTTAATACAATATTTATGTTATAATTTCCACAAGTTACAGGTGTCTCTCCATTAGCTGTTTAAATGAGCTTTTTTTTTTTGTCCACTTTTCCAGTCACCATGCAATGGTTTCATTCTTCGCTCTTTTATACTCCTGTTCCCTGAGCCTTTCTGGCATGTGGTAATTTGAACAAGTGTTCAGTGAATATCATTGTTCCCCTTAGTTACTCATAAACAGGCTGATTGGCAGAACTGCTAAGCTCAAAAAGACCTGAGTCTTTCAGAAGACTCCCCCTGTTGCTGTGGTAACCAGAGAACTGTGCTACATTTGTAAATGTGATCTTTGACCATTCTGGAAGGGTATGCAGAGATTTTCGCAGCTCTAAAGGAGGGGGGGGAGACCCAAAATTCTAATAGCTGAGATGTAGAAGGTTATCTGATACAAGCTACTTAAAACAGAGTTCTGTTCTCTGGAAGTGTGTACATCTCTTCCATGGAATGACTGAGAGAACATGAATTCTCTCTTGCCTCTTGAAATTTGACCAAGATGCTTTTTATCACAGTCACAGTGAAAATTGTCAGTGGCTTTGTGGAATATTTCCTGGAGTTGAGAATAGGAATCTTGGAGCAAACGGGATCTTGGAGCAAACATGAAAGGCTTAAGGATGTTAAATGCTCTGCTTTTTGCTGTTTCAGTTATCAGAAACATAATAGCTAAGTTCTCACTGATGCCAACTGAGTGATCTTCTGCACTGATATGAACTATCTAGGCCCCAGCGTAATGACCATATCAAATACCATGAGCCTTAAAACACTCTCTCTCTCTCTCTCTCTCTCTCTCTCTCTCTCTCTCTCTCTCTCACACACACACACACACACACACACACACACACACACACACTCAAACACATCTGCTGCCTCAAATTGTAGAGTAGGCTGCTCTAAGAGTGATCCTTGGACTAAGAAATTCCTGGTTCAAGGACATTCTCAATTGTGGATTTGCTGTGTGGTCTTCATAACCCAATGTTTCTCTTAATTCATCTTCTTCTTTGTAATAACAATACTGACCAACCTTAGGGGATTTTTGTAAAAGTTACTAAATTGGTATATACAGCACACTAAAGCAATTGTGTACATCGGGGTCCCCAGTCTCCTTAAGCCTATAATTTAACTAAGTAATGTCACATTGAACTTGTAATCTACAACAAATGTGCACCCAAGCCATCAAGATAACTATAATCAAGAGGAGACACCAAAGGCCAAGCAGAGGGAATTGCATACCTAGATAACTGAAAGCTGGAGTTGAAGGGGTGGGTGGTGGGAGAATGTAACCCCACAGTATTGGGAGAGGGGCAACATTCTTGCAGTGAGCCCATTGCCATTCTCAGCAGCTCACTGTCTTCTCTCTCTCTCCTTAGCGGAAGTGAAATCTTACTTATTATAGCCAGAGGAGGAGAGAAGTGGGAGAGCCTCCAAATCAAAAGCTTCTGGTTATTCACACCTTAAATACATAGACAAATAGAATATGCCTGTATCAGGCCTATAGCCATGGTGGGGCATTTGGGGGTGGAGCCCCACCATGGACGAACCCTGCCCCACCCTGGGCAGAAGACTCCCCCTGTTGCTGTGGTAACCAGCACCCACCAGTGCCAGACCCACCCCCCGGTGTGCCTCTCCCCTGCAGTAGCAGGGAGGCTGGGGGAGGAAAGGGAAGCCACCTTGTTGCTTCTGGTCAGTTTCACTCTCACACACAGCTGTTAAACCTTCTATTTCTATCTTTCCTTTGCTACCCCCCACCCCCACGCTGTTGGGTAATCTAATTAAGTTTCCCATGCCCCCACTCCACCAGCCAAAAATGTCTGGCTATGGGGCTGCTGTATTCTCTGAGAATCACTACATAGAACTTGTATAAGCTTACTGCCTTTCATATTTATCCTATCCACTTTGAAAGTGGTGTAAATCAAAAGATTCTGAGTCTGATTATGGCATGATCTGATTAGATGTTATCCATTGACATATAGGATATGATTTGTACTTGTGTAAGGAAGCATTTTGCAAAAGCAGCTGAAGAGACGGGAAACACATACAGCAGTGGAATTGTGTGTATGTGTAAAACAAATCAATGCATTGAGTATGGTATATGTTGTTTGCCCCAGTGATTAATCTCTCAGGAGCTGGTGGCACCACCTTCTTATATCAGTGCTACCCAGTATAAGCATTGCACAATTCAGCCTTAATTCAAAATCTAAGCTCCTTTCCCCCCCTTTCAAATGACTCAGGATGAGACTTGCAAGATGTATTTCAACCCGATAGGATTTAGAAAGGTTTGTAATAAAATCAAATCCACACTGTAATAAATTACAAAAGAGCTGCTAGGGATAGTTCTAACTAGTTGAGGCATCCAATTACGCTCTGTTGGCACAAATTTCAGCACCTATACTTTTAATGTGTTTAGCTAAAGTTTGTTCCCAGTTGGTCAGGCATTAAGACCCATTGGCTTCAACTTTTTCTTTTTAAACCTACAAAACAGACTTCATATTTCATGGCAAAATTATTTCCTTGAGTATTTGGTACTTTGCCCTTAGGAAAAACAGTTCTGCTGTCTGGCAAGATTCTATGTAAATATTGTTTTCTGGGCAACTTTCTTTAACTGGTAAGATTTCATTCAGTGCTTGCATTACTGGGACTTGGTAACAGCTTGTAAGGCATAGCAGAAAGTACAGATTGCTCTCTGGAGGCAGATGGAAATGAATACCTACCAGCATCTAAGGGCGTGGTAAGTGGTTGAAGGAATGGCTGATATTTCAAAGTAATCTACAAGCCTCTCCCAGACCACATTAAAGTGGTGCTAACCTCAGGGAGCAGCACATACCTTACAAACTACTCTACACATGTTACTTGTCTGCCTGTACACAAATCGTTTTCTCAGTCATTTGAGACATGAAACAAACAAAACAATATTGTAAAATTTCCATACCTGGTCACCTGGTGGCTGTTATCTGCAGGACAGATGAATTAAATTGGCACCATGCTTTAAGAACCCATTAAAACACTCTCTCTGTATGATTCAATTTTCCCTCTTTGACAGAAGGCAGGTCTGTGGCTCAGTGGCAAAGGATCTGTTTGATGCAGAAGGTTCCAAGTTAAAAGAAAAGGAAATAGATGGTGTAAAAACTTCTACCTAAGACCCTGGAGAGCTACTGCCAGTCAGAGTAGACAATACCTTGATAGGTCAAAGGTCTTAGTCAGTATAAGGCACCTTCATGTGAGTCTGACATCAGGTGTGTTTAATATTGGAAAACAGAACAGTCACCCAACCCAAACTTGTCTGAGGCTCCAAAGCAGAGTGTCACATGAGCAGGGCCTCACTATTTCATTCAGTGTTCAACAGAAGCATTGTATGTATGTTTCCTTTTCATGCAGAGCAACAGTAAAGTGAACTCAACAAAGTGAACTGTAGGTACCTGCCGTGTTGCCCCTGCTTGAGTAGTTCCATATAGGTATTGCTCCCGCGTGGAATGTTTAAGCATCAACGGTGTGTGTCAAATCTGTTCACTTCCGGAACAGTAGACTCGCCCCAGGAGTCAAGTGTGCCCCCATTTTCTGTATCCCATCTGCTGTGCATTTTCCATTAATGATATGTCTACTGAATGGCAAAGCACAACAGATGGAATAAGAAATGTGTGGGGAAACATGAATGCTGAGATCGTTTAGATTTTCATTTTGATGAGTTGCCCAAAAAGACTTGGGGACAATCCTTTGCTCAGTGGCACTCAGGCTCCAGTAATGCCTTGCTGTTTCCTGTGTTCCCCTTTAATTGGCAAATTCAGCTTGATTATAACATGTCCTTTTAAAAAATAATAAAAACTGAATACCTCTGCTGTAAATATCAGGCTAACTGATTTTTCCGTTACCATTGAGGGGAACTGGTGGACTGTGTCTGAAATGTGCATGGTGGAAAATCAAAACATTTTCTCTTTTTCTTGGATATATGCCCATGTAAAGTCAGGCTTTCTTGCTTCTAGGTTGACACAGAGAAATTGTTCTATTGTGTTTTTCCCCTGTTTAATGCCAAAATCACCAGTGTTACAGTCAATTGAGCAGAGTTTCGATATTGATGGTAATTTCCAACAAAGGTTTCGAAGGCACTTCAGTGAACAGACTCATTGCTGGATTGCAGTCACCACGGGATATTATGCTATGATAAGTATAAACGTGAAATAATCCTAAAATGAAGGGGGGAAATAACAGCGGATACTCATCACAAAATTCCACAAGTTGCTAACTAATTCAGCAAAGAGTCTCAAATGTGGACTGAATCTGTTAGTCTTTATTGCTCTATTAAATTATAATCTGCATGAAGCCAATTTTTTTCTGACATGACAGTAGGTGGTGGTGGTGGGATTTTATACTATTCAGCAGCAGTCTCAAGTTTGCCCTCAAACCTACATTGAGCAACAAGCTGAAGCCAAGTCCGGTTTCCCATTCAGTGGACAGGTATGAGATACTTGTTTGTAGCCATGTATTTGTTAGTTACATGTTGCATTTTTTTAGGCGTACACAATCTTTTTAGGCATATACTTTGAAGCATCTCTTGATTGCAGAGCATCAACAGACAGCGATGTCTGGTCTGCATTTCAGTGAGCATAAAAGACTATCCAGTGGATTTAAGACTCCTGGCTAAAACAACCTTGGATCTTCTTTGTGGTCTCTGTGCATCACACCTGTGGGAAAAGGGTATATATGCGTGACCCCATCGGTAACTTAACAAACCCTAAATCCTTCTTTCCCGCACTCTGGCCCGGAGGAAGACACAGGGCTCTATCGCGCATGCCCAGAGGGGCAGAGTCCAGGTCTCCCACCAGTTATTTTCTGACCGCTGCACCGAGCAGTCACTCTTCATCCCAGTCAGTGAATTTCTCTTCAAATTATGAGATCAGCTTTTTTCCTTCAACCAGTTCTTCTATCAATTTTCATATATATGTGTGTGTGTGTGTGTGTGTGTGTGTGCATGCACATGCACTCACACTTAGGAAGACCCTGCTTCATCCAAAGCCTTCCTTTCCCCCCTTCCCTTCGGCCTCCTGCCTTACCGCGTGGCCTATGGAAAAACTTCTTCAAACACTGCAAAAAGTGCAGGAATAAACTTGCCCCCACAGACGGACACTCTCTGTGTTTCCTTTGCCTGGGGGAAGGCCATCATATCTCCTTGTGCATCCATTGTGCCATGATTTACCACCAGACCTGTAAAAACTGAGCTGCGAGACTTTGAGTGGCACTGATTGAGTCAGCTCTTTCACCCACACTGTTGGCTGCTCCTGCACACCAAGATCAACCCAAGATCAACCCTTTGATGTTGACCCACTCGACCATCATCCCGGCCTCAGGACAACTCGACACCAGCCACTCAATATAAAAGCACTCAGGTTCTACATCGAGATCAAATCCCTTGACTCCTGCAAAGAAACACAGGGAGGGTAAAAGCAACAAGGCAGGCAAGGCTCCTAAGTCAAAGTCTGGACTGAAGCCACAGCGTAAGAGTCCCCAACATGACTCTTCTACTCTGTCAGTTGATGCCTCGATGGGGCGCTTGTAACCTGCACCGAAGCTTGCTACAGAGGCTCCCCAGTGCACATGGATGTTTTATCTAGGTCCTCAGATCTGTGGAGGGCTGAGTGAAATATACTCAGAAATGAGAGATGAGGAAACATCTAATTACAACCTCTTCAAAGAAAGAGTGAGGGTCAGATATGGGTTCACTGCAGAGCAAAGCAGGAAAACCTTTAGCGACCTCAAGAGAAAATCTGGGGAGACCTATTCCCAGATGGGTTGTCAGTTAGACAGAGCCCTCAAAGCGAAGACCTTACACCCATAGAAAACATGCAGCAAGACAATCCAGCTCGTGTTTTGCAGATGTGGAAGGGGCAGGAGGATTTGATTCGCAAATACATAGAGACTATGACTGTGAATGACACAGGAGTCATATAGGTCCCCTTTACCTGAGGGAAAAGGATATCTCACATTTCTTGAGTGCCCCCAGGAACAGTCCCTCAACGAGGGACTTGTTGATAATATCTCTGAGGGCACCTCGAAACCCCTCATGACCAGCTTTTATAAGCCACGAAGGGCATGGATCAAGGCTGCACATGTTTGGGCATACCGTTGAGACCAGTCTGTCGACTTCCTCAAGGCTAAGTGGACTGAAATAATCCAGAACAGGACCAGAAGACGTGCATGGGGCCTCAAGTTCACTCACTGTCTCAACTGTGGCGGGGAGGTTGCAGTGGGGCGACAAGACTTTATCTGCGAAAGAGCTAGCAAAATCCTCACAGCTTATATCCAATTCCCTACCATTTGGTCTGCCATATGGTAGATCTGTTAATGACCGAATAGTTCTAAACAATTGTGCTGGGTGTGAGCTTGCAGACGCAATCATGGCCGTGTAGAACTCTCTCTTCACGGCTTTGACTGCCATCTCATAGGATCTCATAAACATCCTATAAGATGCTCTTGTTGCCGCCACCATCTCTCTAGTCGTCTGAGCCCTCGTTTCATCAGCCACAGCTCTTGGGTAAACCAAGGAGCCCGCTTAGAGTGAGGGCGCAGAGGGCATCGGGGAACAATCTTGTCGATGGCTGCCAAGAATCGGCCATACCAATCCTTGACTAGCTTATCCAACGAGCTGCCATGGGGGTATAGGTTCCCGAAGAGCCATCTGAAGCCGCTCAGGGTCCATTTGGCTCCACGGGCAAGCTAAAATATGCTTGCCACCCAAACGGGGTCGGGGTGGCACATTCACATGGGCCTTCAGAACATGGTGGTCCAACCATGGTACGGCTGTACCATAATCCGGTCCACTGTAACCCCCGCCGCAAAGATCAAATCGAGCATGTGCTACCTCAGTGAGTGGGGGCCATGATGTATTGTGAGAGTCCCAGCGCCGACCATGGACAACACCAAGTTGGCCTGTGTGGAGGTCGCGTCATTGGCATAGACATTGAAGTCACCCAAGACTAACAGTCTAGGGTACTCCAGTGCCTAGCCTGATATGGCCTCCAGCAGGGATGGAGCCAGATAGCAAAACTCTTCTTGGCTTCCCATACAAAGCCAGCACACTCTATGCCCGTGAGCTTTGGTGGCGGAAGCGCTCTGAAAGTTTAAGCCTCCTGAATGAACAAAGCCACTCCTCCCCCCCCCGTCCCATAGTCCGAGATTGGTGAAGGACTGAGAACCCGGGAGGAGCTAACTAGGAGAGAACTACAGTCTCCCCACGTTGCACCCAGGTCTCAGTCACGCATGCCAGGTCCATGTCCTATTCTGACAGTAAGTCATGAAGGACCGTGGTCTTATTATTTATGGACCTGGCATTGCAGAGCACCAATGTCGGAGAGAGGTCAGAAGTCCTAACCCCACTGCCTTCTGCCTTTAGGATGGGATATAGGCTGGACCGAGCCCTTCTACGTCTCTGTACCCTTCCTTTCCCATTCTGCCTACTCCCACCACAATACTTTCCCCTCCCCAGGAGCACTGGTATCCCCTGCCCAGCCATCACCCATTAGTGGTCTTCACTAGAGCCACAGACCAATAATAGGCTGTCTGATGTTTTGATGTTATTTAAGTACAGATGACCACTCAAAGATCACCAGTTACAGGTAAGCAACCCGTTTTTACTTGTGCAGCCAAAATCTGGCATCACTTAGAAATCTTTTCTTTTTGGCCATCAAGTTGCAGCTGACTTAGGACCCCCCATCATGTTTTCAAGGCAAGATACAATCAGCCATTGCCTGCCTCACCATAGCAATCCTAGATTTCCTTGGTGGTCTCCTATCCAAGTGTTTACCAGAGCTGACGCTGTTTAGCTTCTGAGATCTAACAAGATCGGTCTAGCTGTACAGGTCAGGGCCTGAAAGTTTAAGATGGTAATTTTCTTGAGTCGTATTACTTTCTGTAGGAACGGCACTACTAACCCATTTCTTTGTTTGCTGGTCAAGAAGAAAGAAATACTTGGCTGGATCCTGCCAGCAGCCAGCCAGCTTTTTCTGATGGTGAAAAAAAGAGAAGGTCCCCTTGGGCTGCCAAAAAGGCTATGCTTTGTATCATGGAATGTGCAAGGACAGGAGGCATATTCAAGGGGGTGGGGCTGAAGTAAGGAAGAGGAGTACATGAGATTGAATGGAAAAAACTGGATGGATCCAACCTATGTATAGCATGTGATGCTGTTCATTGTCTCCCTCTTTACAGTAATGTGCTACTCTAATTTCATTAACTGTACAAAACCACTCTTGAGTGCAAATATGTACAGATCTCAGTATTAGTATGAATGACTGCTGCAAAAAAAATGGTACCAGATTTTCCTGCTTTTTTGGGGGGAGTACTTTTATTCAACAGTTGACATATTTGTATTAAGTCTTCCATTTTCAAATTTCTAAAAAGAGCTGGTCTCTCTGAATATGCAAAAACCTCTTTCAGTTGTGGCTTAAGTAAAGTGACATTCTTCAATGATGTGTGGCAACAAATCTTCTGGATTGCTGCTGAAGTGCTTTTGTGACATCTGCACCTGTTTAACTGGAGGGGAAGATTCCTTCTCCGTTGACTTAGTGGGAGGGAAGTCAGTCTGTTGGCTGCAAACAGCTAAAGCCCCAGTATTATTCAGAACAGCTCTAACATGTTGCATTCAGTTTTTCTCTCCCCAACTATGTTGTGTCCGGGAAAGGAAAATACAGTATTTGAATGGGTTTATTAGACAGCCATTGGCTCTGATTTCCATGCTTAAAGTTATTCCACTGTTGCAGTTCAGCAATTATTGTGATGTAAATAAAAGTGAAGCGGGGTAACTTTGAGTCTGTTGGGAAGTTGTCTGAAAGCTGCTTGACTAACACCCTTCATGACACTCACTAAGTGTTTTTAGAAAGTGGGTGAGGTTGTTAGGCAGAATTTGTGCTGGAGAGAAGGAGACTGGAGCCAGTAGCTCACTCCCAGTTGCCCCCTAAATGTCAGAGTCTTTTTAGGTAGGTAGGTAGATGGATAGATGTATGTATGTATGTGCAGATGTCATTTTTTAATGTTAAGGGGATAACTGTCAATTATTTTTTCTGTTCTGTTCTTTTCTGTTTCCCCTTTTTTGTTCAATCCTGGGGATTTCCCGAACTTTCTCTGTTGTACAGATATTTCCATCCACATGGGGACCAGCCCTTGACTATTAGTTTCTGCACTGAATCTGCAGAAACTTGCACTTCATAGTCAATTGCCTAGTAACGTGTATACATTTGACTCTGGCATGCCCATTGTCTTTGCTACACTGAAAGGCAAGCTGTGCTACAAAATAGTTAACAATCTATATATGTTTCCTCTGGAACTTACTGTTTGATAATGGAAGACACAGATCTCTGGACAGAATGACCTATTCAGCCCTTCTTGCATAACAGCATAGCCTTAATGACCTAAACTATAATTATACAAACGGACTTATTCAAAGTTCTGTTAATTATCTGTAAATTCTTGCAATGATAGCCAGAAATCCTATTTGCCAAACTTATTAAGTTCACTTTCCTTTGTTCTCCAGCACGGTTTGATAAGCAGGAAGTGCAGTTTGGCAGTAAACGGCAGCATACTACTTTCTACATAAAATGATTTGGGAAAGGGTGGGGGAATAGTTGTCAGTTATTGTAAAACACATGCATCCCCCTGAAATAGCCATGTTCCATAATTTAAGATTCTGAAAAAATTAACTATTTTGTATCCCAGTTCTGTTTTTCATATATCATGAATGCAGTTCATGTTCCAAATCAACAAACATCACTGGGTGTGTGTGTGTGTGTGTAGAACTAGATTTACCTCTCTTTAATGAGCTGGAACTGCCAGCATACATGCACACACAGGTACACACATGCATATGCACATGTGTGCACAAACAGTATGAGAGACAAGTAAAGTAAAAGAAACCCCCCGAGTTATTTGGGAGGTTCTTTAAGAAAAAGATTGGTCAGTCTTTCCGATTTATCAAGCTACTTGATGCAGTGTAACCATGGTTTGCAATTCTGGTTTACAAGCCAAGCAGAAACCATGGCCATACAGCCTGGAAAATCTACAACAACTAAGAAAACAGAGGCTGTGGCTTCATGTTTAATGGCAGCCTCTGGTTTATCTTGAAATAGGAATGGAGGAAACTGCAGAGTTCCAGGAAGGAGAAAGTGTGAGAAGAGAATGCGGGATACCAGCCAAGCCAGCATCTAAACCAAACTGTGCACTTTCATCCTCTGCTCTTACTCCATATTTTAGTATGCATCTGATAAAGGAGGCTCTTTCCTGCAACAATCCAAAACTCCCTCCCTCCCTCCCTCCCTCTCCCTCCCTCTCTCTCCCCCTTTCTCTCCATCCCTCCCTCTGCTCCATGGGTTGGGTCTATGGGTTAGATATAGGGAGCTTTGGGGGATGTACAGTGCTGCTGACAGCAGCCTTAGATCTCATGGTATGTTTCTGTGTGTGCAACAGTCCCAGGGCAAGCTACTTTGCTGTCTCTCGTTATCTGCTTGCACTGATTGAAAATGACTGTATCTCCACTATCTGTTCCACATGCACAAGACATAGCACATGGTATTTTATAAGAACATGAGAGAAGCCAATGTTGGATCAGGCCAATGGCCCATCCAGTCCAACACTCTGTCACACAGTGGCCAAAAATACCAGGTGCTATCAGGAGGTCCAGCAGTGGGGCCAGGACACTAGAAGCCCTCCCACTGTTGCCCCCACCCAAGCACCAAGAATACAGTGCATCACTTGCCCCAGACTGAGAGTTCCTATCTATACCTCATGGCTAATAGCCACTGATGGACCTCTGCTCCGTATGTTTATCCAATATGTTTATTCAATCACATGTATAGTTCATTGCTGCGTCTGCACATTTTTATTTCATTAAAAATATGCATCTGAACATGATTTGTTGGCATAGCCATTGCATTACTGCTTGTGCAAGTGGAATTGTGATAGGTACATTTTATGTTCTTCTCATTTGCCACTGGATCCAACCTTATGTTTTGCTGCCAGAATTGGGAGCACAGTGCTGCTCTCCATTTCTGTAGGGCAGGCTGTGTGAAGGATTCTTGACTGAGAGATTGAATGGGTACAAAAGAGGAAGAAGCATCCCAGCTAGTGGTCTTGGACACACTCTCTCCTTTCTCACTTTCTATTCAGCAGCCGCAAAAGGCCAATTTGGCATACTCCATCTTTCCTTATCTTATCCAACTTCATAGGAGTGCAGCTTCACAGCTGCTATTCCTCTCCTCAAGGCAGTGAGCAATATGCTCCACCATCCTTTCTCCAACTGCTGGCAGTTGTTGGATCTGGAACCTGCATGCCCAATGCATAGGAACAGAATATCTTGGACTGCTGTGGTAGAGACCTGGTGTAGTTCTACACTGTGGGAGCCATTATACTCTGCCTTTCACACAACAAGAGAGCCCAGTTTTACCCTGTTTGGAACTTGCTGTTTGGGGAGTTGCATTTTTTCTGAATCTCATATATGTCTTGAGGATTACAAAACATTTGACTCTACATTCATGTGTAGCTATAGATCAGATAAGGTCCATGCAGGAAAGGGGGAGAAAATTTCATCCTTCAACTCTTGCTCAGGTTTGCAAATGGAAACTGGGATTCCCACACCATTGAAAGGAGTAAGGACACATTTAAAACTATAGCCAGTCCTTTAAAATTAAAGGAGTAATAACTAATAACAAGTCCTTCCTTTGTAACAAAAAAATGCCACTACTCATATAAAAGGTTGTACCAATTTCCACCAATCCCCCCCCAAAGGTGCCACCAACGACAGTTATTAGCAGAGCTTTTTTTGTGGTGGTACTCACTGGTACCACCACAAAAAAAGCCCTGCTAGTAACTGTTGATAAAACTGCTTTTGATTAGCTGAACCAGCCAAATCTTAGGGTTTAAATCCCTTATTTTCTCCCTACAAGGCCCAGATCTGAATTGTTGACTATGCACAGGCATGGGTGGGAATCTGTGATCGTTATCATTTCTGTTTCAGCCCTCCAAACTTATCCAAGTAGACATTTAAATCCATTCTATCTCCATAACACAGGATCTATAAGTACCCTTCTCTCATTTAAGGGACAGTTGGCTCATTCTTTTGGTGTACAAGGAACCCAGTGAGGTATAAAGAAATGAAACAAAAACACACATCCCCCTCCCTTAAGTTTTTCAATAATATTTTAGAACTCATTGATAAGAATGGTTCCCCTAGTTACATTTTTTGGGGGACGGGATGTTACGTAAACCCTGCTGAAAGATTAGGTTATCACTAACAAAATGAATAGTTGATTAACATACATTGATTACGAACATGGTGTAACAAAATTGTAAAGAAAAGCCTAACCAAACAGCTTGATCAGTATCTGAGCTGAGCTATATTATGCTGGTCTCTGTTTTAGAGCTTTCATCTGCTCAGCAGGTGCACATTTTGAGTTCATTGCTGCTAAACTAGACAAAACCTCCAGCCTACTAGAGAAATTTTATACGATGACATATCGCAGGACCAGGCTGTTAAGAGAACCTTTTCTGTGGTACAATTCACAAGACAAAAATGAAGGAATGTTTTAAAGCGTATGAAGTTAAAATCACATTTTACTGATGCAAGTCCTGAGCAAATGTGGAACTTTACAAATTATGTGATGAATCACGAGATAGCAACATAAGGCAGCACTTCTATTCAAAAGATTAGAATGGGGTGTGCATGGAAAAAAATTCAAACACAAAAAATATGGATAAATCAATATTATACTGGGATTCAGTAAATACTCGGCATTACTGTAAATATTTGGCTGGCAATTAGAGTGTGTCAGTTTCACTACCCATCTGCTTTTAAGGGGAGAGGGAGTGAAACTGACCCACTCTTCCTCCCCTTTGCTTCCCCAGCTACCCTGCCAAGGTGGGCTGGCTGGGGAAGCGAAGACAGATCGGGGAGGCATCTTTAAATGCCTCCCCTTCACTTCTCCAGCCACCCTGCCAAGGCAGGTCAGCTGGGGAAGTGAAGAGAGAAGGAGTTTAAAAAGTTTAAACTCCTTGTCTGGAGTCTCTCCATTGTACCTTGTGGGGCCATAGGGTACAATGGAGAGATTGTGCTGTTGCTTTGAATCTTTAAATGCCTCCCCTTCGTTTCCCCAGCTGGCCTGCCAAGGTGGGCCAGCTGGGGACATGAAGAGAGAAGGGGTTTAGAAAGTTTAAACCCCTTCTCTGGAGTCTCTCCGTTGTACTCTATGGGGCCATAGGGTACAGTGGTGTGACTCCAGAGAAAAGAGGTTTAAACTTTAAAACTCTCATCGGTCATGCTCATGCTGCAGTGGTGGCATGATCTCTCCATTGTACCCTATAGCCCCATAGAGTATAATAGAGAGATTGTGCCGTGGCTGCAGCACAACTCCTAGGCCTGGCTGGAGAACTGAAGGGATGGCATTTAAATGCCTCCCCCTTCTTCCTCCAGCTATGCCACTGCTGCTTTCCCTTCCCCAGCTGGCCTATTGCGGCAGGCCAGCTAGGGAAGGGAATGGGAGGTAGAGCGGGTCAGTTTCACTCCCCTTTGCTTCCAAGTAGGCTGGCTGGGGAAGCAAAGGCCAGCTGGGGAAGTGAAGATGTCTCCCTGATCTTTTTTCCTTTCCTCCCTGATTCGGGGATGGGCACCCAAATAAAAGCCAAATAAGATTGGCTTTTATTCAGGAGCACCTTATAGATAGCCAGATCAGATTAGAGAATCTGATTTGGCTGAATACTTACTTGAAAAATACCAGTAAGGTATTTTTTGGGTATTTATGACATTCAGCAAAGCCGAATGCACTCCCCTATTAACCATTAATGGGAAGCAGTGATGTGGAAGACAATGATGGATTTACTCTCTCTCTGGAAGAGAAGTATCGTGGCAACTGGCCAGTTCATCACAGCAAGGGAAGTCAGTGTATATGTAAGGACCTCACCTGTTATTTGGAAGGGGCAACAATAAAGTTCAAACCAGAGATTTAGAGCTCAGATTTCTCAAATTATTAAATTATATGAAAATGTCTCTGGAACTCCTGAGGTATTAATCCACAAAACCCACATTCACAATAAATATCTCTGTGTGGGCAGTCGGGCTTTCTGCCTAATGTTTCCCTGCTTGCAGGTTCCAGTGTAGCTTGCTGTTCAGCTAAACATACGCACACACTGAGTGTAAACAAAATTTGTGTGATGGCTCCTGTGAAGCTTAAATTACACGGTACAAAGATTACAGGACTGATGTCAAAAAGTATAGCCTCATATCAAGTTTCTCCCCTCATCCTCTAGAATGCCTGCTTCAGCTTGCTCTCATCGTGATGTCATTACCATGCGCCCCCCTCAGCCCAGATCATTGGCTGCTGCTGCAGGGGATAGGAAAACATAATGGGAGCCGTTTGAATCCTTTGTAATACATAATTTCATGTTCAGTGACCTGTGATGTTGTGCTCTTGTTGCTGTTGCTGGGGAACAGCATAGATGTAGCATCAACAGGGCGGGACTGTGCCGTTCCCACATTTACAGTGTATCACCAATAGTGGCAATCCTCACCCACCAGCAAACAGATCAGGCAGAGAATTGTGTGTGTGTGTGTGTTAAGTGCCATCAAGTTGCCTCTGATTTATGGCGAACCTATGAATTAACATACTCCAAAATGTTCTGTCATTAACAGCCTTGCTCAGGGCTTGCAAACTGAGGGCCGTGGTTTCCTTGATTGAGTCAAACCATCTCATGTCTTCTCAGCTGTCTTGTCTTCTCAGAATGTGGCCAAAGTAAGATACCCTCAATTTAGTCATTTTATTTTCAATGGAGAGTTCAGGATTGATTTGGTCTAGAACCTATTTATTTGTCTTTTTGGCAGTCCATGGTATGTGCAAAACTTTCCTCAAACTCCACATTTCAAATAAATCACCTTCCTTCCTGTCAGCTTCCTTCATTGTCCGGGTTTGACACCGATTCATACAAATGGGGAATACTGTGGCATGAATTAAGTTGGTCTGGGTTGCCAGCAGCACATCCCTACACTCAAGAATCTTTTCTAGTGTCTTCATGGCTGCCTTTCCCAGTCTCAATCTCCTTCTGATTTCTTGGTTGCAATTTCCCTTTTGGTTGATGATGGAGCAAAAGAATAAAAATTATTGAATGATTTCAATGTCTTCATCGTCAACCTTGAAGTTGCACAACGCCCCAGTAGTCATTACTTTGTTCTTCTTGATGTTCAGCTGTAATCCTGCTTTGGCACATTCTGCTTTAACCTTCAGCAGTAGTCATTTCAAGTTTTCATTATTTTCTGCCAGTACTGTGGTATCATCTGCATATCTCAAATTGTTAATGTTCCTTCCACCAATTTTCACTCTGCCTTCATACATCTAATCCACCTTTTGTTATTATATATTCTGCAGATAGGTTGAAGAGATAGGGAAATAAAATTAGGGAAATAGGGAAATAAGGGAGATAGGGAAATAAAATTTGCCAATTGGAAACCCCTTCTTAGCTTCTGAGATCTGACAGGATTGAACTAGTCGGTGCCATCCAAATCAGAGCAAGAGATGGGAGGGTCTATCTGATGTACAAATTGAGATTGCAGTTTCTAACCTGTTTGCCCACTGGTCCTGTCATTTCTTCTTCACCTGCTCTTTGACAAAATGGATTTCTCTTTTTCCAGCACAATGTGGGAAAACAGGAAGATCTCCCTCTTGATCTTAACACATCAAAACCTTCATCATGTGCAGTGCAGTCTTATACATGTCTACATATTCTGTTCAGCTCAGTGAGACGCTAATGAGTGTATTTAGGGCTGCATTCCAGATTTTACATTTCTTTATTCGCTTGTCCATTGTTTGAAATGCAGACAGTTTGCTGAATTCTAGTTTAAGCCTCAAATATCTACTCAGGCCATAGTGCCCCCCCCCATTAAATAGGAAAACTCTACCTGTCACATGTTCTTTTTTTACCTCCAAGATAAGCTCTTACGGTCTTTTTAAACCAAACTTGATCCAACAATCCAGTTACTTCCTTGTAAGATCTTCAGGCTTGATAAAGGTCCTGCTTTTTCTCTCTCTCCCAAAAGCTGGAGACATATAAAAGCAGTTCTTCCTTTATGTCTTAATTTGGGGGTCAGAGAAAAATGCTAGATCAAGATATGTTCGTACAGGTTACTGGATGAGTGAGCAGTTTGGTGTGGGGAGAGAAGTGAGATCACTTGGACCCTGTCCAAGTTTTTAAAAGAAAAAAGAAACGTGGCTGGTATTTGCTATGAAAAGCAAAGCCAAGCTCCTAAATCTTTCACTGGTGATAAAATTCTTGACACTTACTTGAGAGGGAAGCATGTGTAGAATTCTCTGTCTCTCTCTCTTTCTCTCTCTGGTTGAAAAACAGTTACTTATGAAAGGTAGTTGAAAGCAGTGTTGAGACACAGCCTGCTGTAGGCTTCTTTTTTGGCCAGAATTCAATACTTTCCCAGCTTCACTTGCCATGAAAATATTGTTTGAAATGCCATTTTAGTGCTTGCATGTATGTACACGTGGGCTTTTAAATATTTGAATTAAATACAGGAGCTTTTACTTACTTTATTCTTATGAAACTAGATTTGCTTGACTTCTTTTTTGGGGTGGTGGAGATATATTCGATTTACTTCTCAAATATTATACCAGATTTGTAAATCATTAATATTTTAGCTGCTGTATAATCATCCAAACCGTTGGGTTTTTTTAAAGACAATTTCTCAGTACTTCGATAGAAACCATTTTGGAGAGCATTAGTGTCCGACTTACTGTGCTTGCTTTGTAAAAGGCAGGGTGGAAGGACAACCCATTTTGTGGATTTGTAAATTTGTTGCAGGAGGGTTTTTCTTGTTATTGTTTTGTTTAACATCTACATGGGGAAGTCTGGTAATGTGCACACATAGAATACTGACAATCTCAGGTTTCATGCAAGTTTCTAGCCCTCAGGGTTGTAAAGGAAAATCCTGAAAGTATATAGGCAATTTCTGCCTGAAGCATTACAACAAACCAACAAAAACCTCTGAGAGGTGACTAGGTAGATTCCTGAACAAAGTTTTATTTAAGGTGTAAGCTTTTGTGTGCAAGCACACTTCCTCAGACAAATTGAAACAGAATTTCTTCAAGCCTTACATACAGGGAGATGGGGGGCTATGTCAGCTCAACTCTCAGTCCTCATTTCTCTGTCCTGACTTTTGACCCTCTCAGTTTTCCCAAGAGTTCCAGCTCTTTATATTTGGATTCAGAAAAAGAAAACATTTCTGCTGATTTTGTAGATTTCAGCAATTTATTCCATTTTGAAGAATTTCTAGAACTCCAGCAGCTGTCTTCCTTCAGGAGCCAGTTTGGTGTAGTGGTTAAGTGCGTGGACTCTAATCTGGGAGAACCGGGTTTGATTCCCCACTCCTCCACTTGCACCTGGCTGGATGACCTTGGGCAAGCCGTAGTTCTGATAAGAGCTGTTCTTGAAAAAAGAGCAGTTTCTGTCAGAGCTCTCTCAGCCCCACCTACCTCACAGGGTGTCTGTTGTGGGGAGGGGAAGGGAAAGGAGTTTGTAAGCCGCTCTGAGACACCTTTGGGTAGTGGGGGGGGATAAATCCAATCTCCTCTCCTCCTCTTCCTCCCTCCCACCAGTGTTTACAGGTCACTTTTCATTCATCATATATTTAATATAGTAGCACAAAACAGCTATTTCATCCAGGTTCCATTCATCAGAAGCAAAGTGCAGCATTTCCTCCTTGGGCAAGCCGTAGTTCTGATAAGAGCTGTTCTTGAAAAAAGAGCAGTTTCTGTCAGAGCTCTCTCAGCCCCACCTACCTCACAGGGTCTGTTGTGGGGAGGGGAAGGTAAAGGAGTTTGTAAGCTGCTCTGAGACACCTTTGGGTAGTGAAGGGTGGGGTATAAATCCAATCTCTTCTTCTTCTCTTGTCTCAAAAAGGGTGGGCTTGCTCATGGCAGGAGCGAATGGGGGGTCAGGAAGCAGAACCTTGGCTATTGGAGAGGGTGTCCAGGAGCATCTTTTGGATACTTAGTCACAAACCTAATGAATCGCAAACCAGTTTGGCAAACCGAAACGTTTGTGGAGGTTTGCGAACTATGGTTCATGGTTTCTCACAAACCACAAATCACCATTTCCCCAGTTTGTGCCCATCCCTAGTGGGGACATGGGTGAGCATGTTGTCTGTGCCATCATGTACCTTCCAGGGAAAACCCAGAAGTGAAGTCCAGTGGCTCAAGGAATAGCTGGAAGCTGTATGGTAAATTCTATGGTAAACCTAGATAGTCTGTGGTAAACTCTATGGTAAATCTCGGAACTCTTTGGTAAAACCAGAAGTGGCATCATTAGTGCAGATGACACTAATTGTTAATTTTTTTTTCTCCTGCTGCTGCTTGGAGTGGCAATGGAAAACAAGGGCTACATTCAGCCCTGTTTGCTGTGAGGGCTGATCGGAGTTCAAGAAGAAGAAGAAGAAGAAGAGGAGGAGGAGGAGGAGGAGGAGACTGGATTTATACTCCGCCCTTCATTTGGAGTCTCAGAACGGCTTACAAACTCCTTTCCCTTCCCCTCCCCACAACAGACATCCTGTGAGGTGGGTGGGGCTGAGAGAACTCTGACACAAACTGCTCTTTCAGGAACAGCTATGCTAAAGCTTGCGATTGACCCAAGGTCACATCAGCAGGTGCAAGTGGAGGAGTGGGGAATCAAACCCGTTTCTCCCAGATTAGAGTCTGCGCACTTAACCACTACACCAAACCAAGTGGTAAGCAGTGAACAGAACCAAGCCCATTACTTGCAGGCTGCATTGTGGTAGGTCTGCAGATGTCAAATCTGCATAGGAATTCCAACTCAAAAACTTTCATGCTAGAGTTTCCTGTGAACATCTTTTGCTGATGGAAGGTTACTTCCAAGTGTATTGAGAATACCTACATCTTTTTTTTTTGCTTTCTTTTTTTTGCTTAACTTTTTTATTTTTTAAAACAAAACATACATAAAGACAAAACTAATATAAAAGAGGGGAAATTATTCTTACAATTCGTTGTTTAACAAACTCATGCCTAATTTATCGTACGTTTATATATTTCACCTTGTATCATTATGTATATCTCTTGCAAATATATCAAAATTGAGCTTTGTATGTCCTTAGAAAGTTTTAATTGTCTGTATGGTTTATTTATTATAGTCTTCAAACCACTTATAAAATCTTGACCATGTATTATCAAATGTCGATTCTAGTTGTCCTTTCAAAGTTAAAGTTAGTTTGTCCATCTCTGCCGTTTCCAAAATTTTACTTAAAATTTCTTCTCTCGTGTTTCTGGTCTTCTCCAATATTTAGCATAAAGTATTCTAGCAGTTGTAGTCACATGTAGTATAAGATAAGAGTCATGTTTTTTTACAGTTTTCAAGTAAGATATTCAACAAAAATATTTCTGGAATAAAGGATACATAACAGTTTAACATTTTTTGTAAAATTTCATGAATCCAAACCCAATATTTTTTTGCTTTATGACATAACCACCACATATGATAAAAAGATCCAACATTGTTTTGACACTTCCAACATACATTTGAACAATTGGGATAAATCTTTGCCAGTTTATCAGGACTAATATGCCATCTATAAAACATTTTATAAATATTTTCCTTATATGAAATTGCTTTAGTAATTTTTACATTTTTTCCCACACCTGTGACCACTGGTCCAGCTCAATATTATGACACAAGTTTTGTGCCCACTTTATCATAACATTTTTGACCACTTTATCTTGGGTCTTATTATCTAAAAGTTGTACATAAATTTTCTTAATGAGTTTCTCATCAGCATACATCAATATCTTATCTATTTCTGTTATTTTTTCATAAAAGCCTGTTGGCTTATCTTTGCTATATCTTGATTCAATTTGTGTTTTTTGCCACCATGTTAAAGTTTCTATTGGTTTTAGTTCGTTTCTACTGTCTAGTATGAATGTATGTATTTGGCTTCTAGTCTGCCCTCCTCAAGCAGGCTCGGGGGGAAGGGGGTGTTACAACAATTTATAAACAACATAATACAACCAATTAAAACATAATAAACAGTTTGTAATCAATATCTCAATTTATACTAATAAACTACTGCCGATGGCACCAATAATTCATCTGCTCCCGGAGACTCCCTGTATGTGTGCAGGTAGATGTAACTAAAGCTGAGGGGGGATGAGAAGATGAAATCAGTGGAAGATGGAAACAATGCAGATAGAACAGAGCCACAGAACAGCAGAGCGGGGAGGGGCGATGCAATTTGGATTTGCGCTGCCTCATCCATAGGCTTGGTGGAACATCTCCTTTTTATATTCCCTGCCGAACTCTGCATTAAGTCCCACAGGGCCTGGATCTTACTCAGGATACTGTTTCACCAGGCAGGTGCCAGAACTGAAAAAGTGTTGTTGAGGTTAGGGGGATATCCTTCACACTGGGGATCACCTGTAGATGTTGATCTATATAAAGTAATGTTCTTTGAGGGGTGTACTGGGAGAAACAGTCCTGAAGGGATGTTGGTCCCAGACCGCATAAGGCTTTAAAGGTTTTAAGATGTTTAGCCACTCTGATATGTTGCAATAATACGAGTTGGATCCAAAGGTGTATCATGCTACTGGAACAACCCTTTGTGGAGAAAGGGGACGATTCTCTCTTCTCCTGCCAGTCTCCATTTTACACTCTGTGCTATTTGTGAGGACCCCTGGAGCAGAGTTGGGAAGGGGGCTTGTTTGGCTACAGTGAGAGAGAGAGAATTGGGAAAGTCCCATCCCACAATGTCTGCTGCACTCTGCTCTCAGGATCTGGATCCAACCCACTCTGAATAACTAGCTGCATTTCTGAAATCACCTATGCTCTGAAATCACACTTAGACATTTTCAGAATTGTAATATACATTTTGTTCTGCATGTTACAGGCAATTCCATAAATGTGTCTGAGTAATCATGTACTTTTTTGTAGTGGGGACAGCTGCACTTTCTGTGGAAATGACCCAAAGAACAATACCATCCATCTTTTACTGTGTCTTGATTGGTGTGTTTGCAGTTTGAAAACTTCTGTGTATTTTGTTTGAGTGGTGTCATTGTGAACCAAACTCACACACTACAGCACAGCTTGCTGCAGTGAGCTATAAATTAAGGTAAACAGGGTGACAGAATCAAATAGGTGTGGCCCTTTCCATGGTATTTTCAACACTTCCTAGCTTGTCCTTACTACTTTTGCAAGGCAGTGCAACAACTGGAAATAGTTATGTATTTAAAATGTGTCTTGTAATTTTTGGGTAGAAAAGTTGATGCTGTGACCTATGAATTACAATAACTTGGGTAATACCAGAACTTAAAACATGGCATTTCCAGTTTTGCTGCAGCTCTTAAATGCATGATCAGATAAAGGAATTAACAGATATGTTCTGCTAGAAAGCACATTTGTTTTTTCTGAATAAAAAACATATTTGTGCATTTTTAGAGGAGGTAACAGATTTTTTTATTTAGGCCATGGTAGCATTGTCTTGAAAAGGTGAAGCAATTTGAATTGAATGAATTACTTCATATTCTGTTTTATGGAATTCATGCATAACAGCTTTTGTTATTTGCTCTAGTCATAAAGTTGATAAATTAGATAAGTAAAATGCAAAAAAAAAAAGTGATTCGCTTCTCTAGTATTGATCAGACTGTTTATAGGCAGTTTTCCCCCAGGTATCTTGGAGAAAAGTTCCATGACTTGAAACGAGCAACATTCAAATCCAGATATCTCATCCTCTTTGGACTCCTTGGATAGAAATCTCTTTGGATTCTACACAGAAATTTGTTTGTACTAAACTTATATGATTTTCCATTTGGACTGGACTTATATGGTTTTCCATTTAGTAACTAAAATAATTTTAACCTTCTGATAAGTGAATTTGTTAAAAAGTAGGAATATTATATAAAAAATAAGGAAACATAACTTGTTTGATAACTTTATTTTTTGCACACCATATCACAGTTTCTTGTTCCCTGTGGGCTGTGTATTGGGCCTATGTGCAATCAGAGAAGAAGAGTAAAAGTGCTCAACAAGGAACCAGCAGTGTGGAAAACATGTGAGAGCTTAACTAAGACTGTAGTCACACACACTAAATCCACTTTCAGTGCACTTTCCAACTGGATTTTGCCAGTTCACACAGTAAAATCCAGTTGGCAAGGGCATTGAAACTGGATTGAAAGTGGATTATTTAGCATATGTGAATATGTGACCGCAGCCTGAGAGTGCCTACGGAGGCTGTGCACTCCAGCGTCTCAAGGTAAGGCAACACTCCAGTCTTCTACTCTGTGCCTTCCATAGAGACTAGGAGGAAGGAAATTCTAGAGCATCATCTGATGGCTGCCATTTTTTCTCTTGCTGCCCAATGCTTCCAAAATGCGGGGGAGCACCTGAAAGTGGGGGGGGACCCCCGCCCATACTGGGGTGTGTGTGTCTGGCAACCCTACCAAGCAGGGAGGCTTTTACAGACTTGAGACAGAATTTGTTTCAAGCTGTGTATGACTAATATCACTAGCTCACAGAGAAATAACTCTGCTGTGGCAAGAGGCAAAAGGAAATGAGGCTTTGGTATATGCGGCCATCTGTGTCTGTACATATGCATCCATATGCAGTGCTTCTTATTTTGGCAATGTTGCAAGTACCCCCAGAAGTTACTGAACTGGCCTTTTTGTGCTTGTGTAGATGTTCTGTAAGGTAACCCTGTCTCCAGCATGAGAAAGTTCTACTGAACCATTAAGGTCTCAAAACCTAACCATGTTACATAAAGCTGAGAAATTGTAGTAGTTAGTAAGTAGAGCTGGGACTGTGGAGAGACCTGGGTTCAGATCTCCATTTAGCTGTGCAGCTCATGAGTGGACTGTGGGACAAGTAAACAGAGTTGCAAAGTGGCCTGGAGAAAAATGTCCCTTAAATAGAGGAGTGAAGAGTACAAATGGGCAGTTGGAGCTTTTCATGGCATGGAGGAAAATACCTGGTAAATAACGTCCTACTAAACCTCTATTAAAGGGACAGGACATTTTTCTGCAGGCCAGTTGGCAACCTTACAATTAGCCTAACCTTATCTCACAGAGCTGCTGTGAAGACAAACTAAAAAGAAGAAACCCTGATCTCTTTGGAGGAAGGGCAAGATAAAAATGAGATAAATTAAGAAGCAGTGAAATAACCCTCAACATTGAGCAAGTCTCTTAAAAATAACTTTGAGAAATGTTTTAATAAACTTTCTCTACGGAGGCTAATGTAAGCAATGATTGGACAATTAGAAAGGATTTGAGTGCTTTGAGTAATCCAAGACTTTTACAGCAAGTACGTGGTTATTTTATGTATTGACATTGTTTAATAATTTAAAGTAAAAGCAACAACAAGGATAGTAATGCTCCTTTCCTTTGGAGTTCGTCATGCAAAAAGGCTTGCTGAACAATAATTGTTATTGTTCAGTCGCACAGTCGAGTCCGACTCTTCGCAACCCCATGGACCAGCTCCCACCAGGCCTTCCTGTCTTCCGCCGTCCTCTGTAGTTTGCTCAATTTCATGTTCATTACATCTATGACACTGTCTAACCATCTCATCCTTTGCTGTCCCCGTCTTCTTTGACCTTCAGTCTTCATCTTAATTACTTTACAATAAAACTGATACTAGGCAGGACTTCTGTGAGCATTTGCTGTATTGTAATACACAAGAACAGTGGTCTTCAAACCATGCGGGAATCCTCAGGTGGGTGAGGAGCCCTACTGGCTGGGTTGCATGCCTTGTAAAGCCACCATTTTTGTTTCTGTTGTCCTTCAGCAGGACCAGCTGCATAGGGAGCAATCTTTGCTTGCATGCTGAAAATATCAGCAGGAGAAGGTGAGGCAACTCTGCGATGCCTCTGATCTTTGGCTTGTTCCTGTCCTTGGCTAGTGCTTGTCTGATCTTTCCTGCCTTTGGGTCTTTTGGTCTGCTGCCCTAGTCCTGGCTTTGACACTGATGAAGTGACAGTCATAACTCTCTCTTCTTTCGCATGACTCTGTCACCTGACTTTTTTCATTTGCTTACTGTTCAGTAGGTCTCATACTCAATGGGCCCTGAAAAGATTGAAGACCAGTGCACTAAGGTATTTTGCAGCAATGGTAACAAAGCCTCACTGGCATAATGGCTTATATAAGTACCACTGACCTATCTCAGAATGATAGAATGATAAAAGGGTTGGAACACTTTCCCTATGAAGAAAGGTTAAAGTGCTTGGGGCTCATGGGCCAAGTTTGTTTTTTTATATTTCTGTTGAATGACCACAATAATGTCAAATTAATGAACAGGAAAATTTAACTTCTAATTAATGTAATTTTTTACCAGAAAAAAAGCCCCCCACATTAGGGCTGCCAGGTTATTCATTGCCGTTTGATGCAGGAGCAAGGAGAAAAATATGTAGGGTGGAACTGGCATCAGTGATCCATGACATCACTTCCCTTTCAGACCTGGGGGAGGGGTTTCATGGCACAGCATCATGCTTTAGGAATTTCCCAAATCCCTATAATACAAAGTATAGAGATTGCATGGTGTGACATCACTTGCAGGTCCACAACCAGAAGTAACAACGTGGTATCACTGCTGCCAGTTTTCAAAGTCCTTATCCCCTCATTGCTCCCAGGGTACCCCACATGTATTTGAGCAAGTAAACATCTGACAAC
>NW_015168673.1:742400-769825 GCF_001447785.1 Gekko japonicus | reverse complement strand
AACTTACCCAGAATTATAGTTAATTAATAGGTCGTGAAAATGGTCTTAAAGTAACCAGATTTCAGTTGCCATCTTTTTGTCATGTTCTTGAATCATGTTTCTTTCTTCAGCTGATGGGGGAGACAGAAGGGAGTGATTTGGCCCTTTTCCTCCTCTCTACTGCAGCCCCCAGCCTGTGTAGCTGTTGCTCCTCCTGTGTCCTGCAACCCTGGGAATAAATTTTCTTGGGACAGGAAATGGCTGCTGGGAGGGACGAGGGGAGCCAGGAAGATTGGGGTTCTTGCATGGACTTTGCCAGGTCCTTGCGCTGAATCTAAACTGTGGCAGGTGAAATTTTCAGTTTGTGTAGTCATGGACCTGTAGATGACCAAAAGGCCATATCTCTTCATAGATCAACCCACACAATCCAGGGATTCACATGTGCATTTGCAAAGCATGGGTGCAGGTTTTTTTTTTTTGTGAGTATTGTGTGTGTGTGCTTGTGAGCCTGGAAGTCATGGTGACTTCTGGCAAACCCTAGTGGGGCTAGAACATTTCAGAGAGGTGGCTTGATGTTACCTGCCTCTGTGTCCCGGCCCTGATATTCCTTGAAGGTCTCCCTTCCAAGTAGGGTTGCCAGGTCCTTTGCTCTTGCTGGCGGCGGGGGGAGGAGCTTCCTGGGAGTGGGTGTGATGTGGCAATGTCACTGCACACAACATCCCCCGGCATAATGATGTCACTTCCGCATGATGTTATCACATTGAGGATGTTGTGCCGGGTCGTGGCTGTTGGGGGCAGGGCTTCCCCTGCTGGCCAGCTGGCTGGAGGTGGGCCCACAAATCAGGGGATCCCCTCCTCCCACCTGAGAGCTGGCAACCCTACTTTCAAGTACTTGTCAGGGTTGGCCCTGCTTAGCTTCCAAGATCTGACGAGGTCAGGGTGCATGGGTGCAGTTTTAAAGTTACCACAGAGTTTCAGGTGACCCAGATGTGAAACACAAATGTAGGAAAAATATTGGTCTGCAGACGATCCAAAATATGACCCCAGATAATGAGCAGAAATAGGAAATACAAAGGTGAGTGTAACATCCAGCCTTAACTTTCTTATCACATTTTGGTGCTGCGGTTTGAGCTGCAGAAGGGTCCTGTGTCCATTTGGTTGATTAAGTTGCTATTCCTTGGGGAATAACAGAGTATGTCTTAAACAAGATGGGTAATTGCTCACCTGAACACTTCTAAGATAATACTTCCTGAATCCATTTTTTTAAATGAGTACATAAGAGGTGACATAGGGTGTACTCAGTGGTGGGGACGTTGTTGGGTTCTCTTAGTAAATAAATATATTCCAAGTTTGTTTGTTTGTTTTGTTTAGAGCAGGCACCACTGCTCTTCTCAAAACGAAACAAAGCCCATAATTTCTTCTTTATGACGTTTCCTCCAGAGTTCATTCTAAACATTTCCAGAAAAAAAAACCTCATAGAAAAGGTCAGCTATGCCAGCTCTATTTCAGTTCCTTTTCTTGGGTCCATAAGGAGCCTAAGGATTCTTTCTGAATCCCTTTCTCCTCCGATCAAATCAGTATGCATTGTCAACAATGAGTGATATGTCCCCTTACAGGGTAATATATCATGCCTATTGTCACATTCTTTGCTCTGTCACCTAGCAAGAAAGCAGAGTACAATTCTGTTGTCTATTTTCTGCATCATGGCTATCTCTGGAAAAGTTTCTACAGTGAGATCACTTGATTGAATGTTGTTTCAGTAGCCCCTGTAAAACATTCCCTGCTAGTTCTGATTTTCAAATTGTCTCTTACACACATACTGATGTGTGTGAAGGAATTTGCAAGCCGAGTTTGCAGTTAGCTACTTGAGGAATTGGACTGGGCAATAACACACAAAATTCAGCCCAAGTGAAGAGGGCAGAATTTGCCCAGTGTATGGCCTTGGGACAGTTTAGCCATGTAGTAAAATCCAGGTTACAGTGTTCAGAAACTTTCTGTGTTTGAGGATATGCTGAAAATGGAAGGGTGTGTGTGATCCTGTGAGTATGCTGTTGGGAGAAATACAAATATGTATTACCCCTCTGGGAGAGTGGAAAGCCCTATAGATTTTTATTGAGCATCTTTCTAGTTTACTTTCTCTTCCATTCCCACTTTCCCTTTATTCTGATGTTTTATAGAAACATATTTTACAGACAGTTAGGCCTTCAAGCCTTTATACAGAATATACAAAAAAGTAGTGAGGCAGTAGAATTGTTCTCCCCGTTCCACTAATGCTCCCTCATCTCAGTCAGAATCCTGCTTTCTGAAATGTAACTGAATGCGCCTAACAAGTAGTCTTCTAGTTTACATTATTTCAAAACCCTGTTTTCTCTTTTCCACAATTTGCCAGATACTGTTGCCTGTTGGCATTTGAGTTTGTTGGCTTCAATTCCAGGGCTGTTTTGTCACAATGAGAATGCCAAGCAGGGCCTCTAGGTTTTCCTCCACAAATGTACATCTGTTGTCCAGTCCTGTTTTGAAAAGTTAGCAGCTAAACATGACGGGATTAGCATCGAGAGTGGGCTTTACGGAAGCTGATATTAATTAGAGGTCCTGGTGCTTGCTTGAGCATCTCTGATTGGTTGCACAAAGGATTTCTTTAAGAAGAAAAATTAGAGTAATGGAGTATTAAGAGGTACTCTTTCCATTCTTTAATATTGCGTGTCATTCTAGCTTGTAAACAAATGAAACGCAGTCTGATCACAGTTGTGTAAGTGGAAATACACAAGTCCACTAAAGACATAGGTGTAACTGAGATTTGGACTGTTTCCTACTATTTGTAATAAAATAACTTACAGTTAACCTAATGATGTAAATATGTAAGATTGACTTGCTGAAGTGCTTTCAGTCATTCCATGTTTTTATCATTGATGAAGAATTAGTGTATTCATTGCCCTACCAGTTCAGAGAATGTCTGTCTGAGGGTTTGCTATGTATTGTGATGTTTTTGTACTTCTAGGGTGCTAGAGACCTATAGTATTTATTTACTTTATGTATTTGTTCATTTGTAGTATAGCTATAGTAGCTTTGTCAATCACTGTAGAAAAGTACAGTTACGTCATTCCTTTTATCTCCCCTTTTTAGGTTTGCATTTCTAGGCAATAGGGATTCCTTCCTCCCTCCCTCTCTCCCTCCCTCCCTCTCTCCCCAAGTAGGGACCCAAAGTAGCTTACATCGTCCTCCTCTCCTCCATTTCATTCTCACAAAACCTTGTGAACCAGATTAAGTTAAGTGTATGAGCAATTTCACATTACCTTTTTTAACCCGTTTTGAAGCCGTTTTTGATTCGTCGTGGAGTAAACCGGTATAGGGCTGCCATTTCACACATGGCTTTCCCCTTCCGGTAAAGAGCTGGATCTGAAGTGGTTTGCCATTTCAGACTGCACCGCTTTTTCCTGCTTTCCCTCCACTGTTTTTTGCCTGCGTGGGCGATCTCCGGCTTTTTTTTTTAACGTTCGCTTTAGAGTGCTATAGCACTATAGTGCTATAACACAACACTCCAGGCATTCCAATGGGGTTGATATAACGCTGTTGCATTATAGCATTATACCGTTACAACCCTATAGCGCCATAAAGCGAACATGAAAAAAAAGCTGGAGATTGCCCGCACAGGTGAAAAATGGTGGGGAAAAGCGCATCGGAACTGGGAGAGGAAACTGAAGACTACTTGGAAGTGGTTGACAGGTAAAACGCTTCAGCCCCGTTTCCTAAACGGGACAGAAGCGTTTGTGTGTGAAATTGGAAATATATTCCGATAGGGAACTGGTTCTAAAACGGTTCTGTCTGAAATGACAGACAAGAAACCGTTTGGGAACCATTCCTCTTCCGGATTATATCGTCTGTCTGAAATTCCTCTATGTGTCTGACCCAGGGTCACCCAGCAAGCTTCCATGGCAGAGCAGAGGTTTGAATCTGGGTCTCCCAGATCCACTATACCACAGTGGCAATTTACAAGACACAGATAAAGAACTAAAGACTGAAATCTTGAGCAATGGTGGTAGTTTTTAGGCCTCAGGGGTTTTGACAGCTTTTGCGCAGGGCCAGTTTCCGTTTTGCTCTCATTGTAGAAGCATTTGTAGTAGCAATGGAGATTCTTCACTGGGCTTTCCTGCATTCTTTCCCCTTACATCCACCATTCCCCCTCTTCCAGTTTTTAAAAGCAGTAATAAGAACTTAACTATAGTGTCAGGACTGATAAACAAACAAACAAACAAAATAGCTGACAGAAAACCTACTAGCAGTGTTGCTGGGGAAGTGGTGGCAGATGTGATGCTGGATAAGAAGGTGTGGAAATGTGCACCTTCCCACCCACACTTTCCTCAAACCCAGTTTGAGTCTTTCAGAAACAATTGTACGGAATAGGTTTGGGGAAACACATAGCACTGCCTCCTGGAAGGAGAGTGGCTTAATTAAGACGCTGTGCAGAAGCTCTCAAAAGAAATTCTGCTGTTTGGGAGGCAAAGCGGAATAAGAGCTCTGTGCTGATCAGCCTTTGTCACCACAGTACATTCAAAAGCCTCATTCCTTTTTACCCACCTAATTGGATGCAGATAAATACTTTAATTTCACTATGCTTTGTTGTTTTGATCGAGACCAACTCTCTGAACCTCCTGTTGGTTAGTAGCTGTGGATTGCAACAACAAACCAGCTGATTAATATATGGCAGCTCTGTTTAATGTCTAGAGGCCAACTCTAGCTTTGCAGAACAAACAAAAAACCCACTTGCAAAAAAAAAAAGTGGAAGAAAGTTGGAAAAATGGTTTGCTGCATTCCAAATTGCCAGGATGGTCAGTGTTCAGACACTGAACCATCTGTGAACAAAGTTTCTACAGATAAAATAAATAAATAAAAGGATCCAGCAGATGTTTTAAGAAAACGGGAAAGTAGAGGAGTCATTTTTCAAAAACGTATAAGGAAAGGATAGCTTTTCAAGCGTCGAAGTCATTCTTGCTTGGTTGCCTGAGTCCCTAAGGCAAGGGATTTGATTTCAAAGCCATATTCAAAAGGTTTTAATTCAAAAGCCTGAAACAGGCAATCATTCTAGAGGTGGAAGGCATATTTGAACACTTCAGGTTAATTATCTGTATGCGTGGATTTGTTCTGTGGGATAGAGAAATGGTTTATCTGCTTGCCTGGGGATTTTTAAGCACACACACACATTATATACATGTTCTGTGTCTGGGGACTCTCTTAAACATATTTAGAGTTTACAAACAGAATTAAGAGTTTGATCTTGTTCTTTTTCTGTGGCTGCGATATTCTTTCATGATTTTCCTTCTGGTGGCTGGCTGTTAATCAGGTGTAAACCCAATCCTTGTCATCTGCACTGCTAGGGCGATGAGCTCATGCTTCTTTCCCAGTCACCTACACTGCACAGAGAAATTTGGGGGGGAGGGAGAGTTGGAAAGACCTAGGAACAGTACCCTGCATAGGCCAGAGGTGTCTGTGACGGACTGCACTTAACAACAGGTTTTCTAGTGCAGCCATTTCAGAGAGCTGGGAGGTGAAGAGTTAACCTTTCTCTTAGGAGAACTACATGATTAGCTGAGTTTTGAGGGTCTTTTGGAGTCTTTTGGCCAGTTGGTCTTTCGGAAGTCAGACAGTTAATCAGTTGGTTTCTACCAGAGTTGATTGGAGTCAGTGAGTCTTTGAGAGTCAGTCAGACAGGTTCACCTTTGGAGTGAAAGGAAATGATTCCTTGCCTTAACTGTTTTTTATCAATTCTGAGGAAGTATTCAGTATCAGAACTGAACATCTTAAGAGTCAGCCTAAGCTGAAGTCTATTTTACACAGACACCAGAACTGAATTTTGTCAAGGGTGATTGGGTAGTATGCTAAAACTCCCATTCAGGCCAAAAGAAAAGGGTGAGGAGAAGAAGAATTCCTGCCCCTGGTCTATTCTGAAGGAAATCAGATTTAGACACCTCAGGATATAGAAGTAATTGTGGTTTCCAAAAGGGGGAGTTTAGATCACAAATAAAGACACCGTCTCCAGGTAACCTGAAGAAACACTGTAACTGTAACTAAAATACTTGGTTAAACACCTCTCACTGATAAGATCCAAGAATATATGGAAATAAGCTTCAACAACACTATTTTTTTAAAGCATTTTATTTGGGTAATATATATACAATATTTTACAACAACAACAAAAAAAACACAACTAATGGAGTCACATATAATATTATATACATTAATTTCTGTCTATCCAAGTATAAAATTTTGTCCATCTACGGTTAAACAACACATCATCTCTACTTTGTAGGATTGTGGTTAACAAACTAACCACAGACAACACTAATTTTATTGTTAAAAGAAATATAGTCTGTATTAACAACACTTTTACCTCAGCATTTCTAGCCTCTGACTACACCTATTCAAGCCCTGCCTGTTAAATAAAATTGTTATACCTATTTGAATATTGTACTTTCTCAAGTGCCATTTGAAAGGGAAAAAGAAGAGGGCTCCTGCTTATCCCATCAAGTTCCTGGGCTGGGCTAAAAGACAAATTAGATCTTTGTGATCGGGTGGGACAGACAGACTTTTAAAACCATAAGTGAATCCATGCTACTTGAGGCTACTCAGCAAGGTGCATTTGATTTAAATCAAATTGATTTAAATCATTATTTAAAACAGTAGTCAGTAACACTCTATTAAAATCATGGCTTTCTACATAAAGGCTCATTCTTGCTGGCCTTAATATTTACAACCCAGATGAAGGTTTTATTTTAGTATAATAATTTTTCAGGTTAGTTTTAGTTATATCAGAAAATTAATGATGGTTATTTAGCACTTAAAATAGATAATTATGAAATCATTGCAAGGTGAACTGTTTCCGGTTTAATAGGTTAACGCTTTATTCTTCTACATCTTTTCTGCTATACTTTACTGGAAGGAGAAAAATAATCATTAACAATAACCATTTAAATAATTTTATTTAACTAAAACAATAACATGATATAGCATATGTATTCTTGTATTTGCTTAAACATTCATGAGGATACACTCACAAAGATCTCAAGATTTCTGAAATATTCTGCTCAAAAAATTTCACTTTCATTTGTACTGCTTGCCCCTCCCCCCTCAGCTTAGCTCTTAACATCCCCTCCTTATCCTAACCTGTTCTACCCCAAACAGTCTTATATTCATTGAACTTCTTGAACCGTAGCACTTAAGAGATAAGGAGTTGATTCTGTATGCATAGATTTGCAGAAGACCAATAGGACTGAGTGTCTTGGGTCAGTCAAGACCAAGGGGACGAGGCAGAATCACTAACCAGAAGTGTAAGTCAAGAGTTCAGTCCAAGAGTCATACACAAGGGAAGCCAGCGGAGGGTCCAAGAAACAGAGTTCAAGCAGGTCCGAGAGGTGTTGTCAAGCAGGTCCAGGGTCTAAGCCAAAGGTTCAGGAATAGCAGCCAGAAACAAGTTCAGGTGGTGTGGGTGTGCATCTCCAGGAAGGTGACAAGTTGCTCCCACACCTTCCTCCTCTGAAACCCCATCCTTTATCGGCAGTTCACACCTGCGTCTCTTTGCTTGTGAGAATGCTGTCCATTAACTCCAGGTGTTCCTCTTGATCTGGCAGTCACCGGGCAGCAAGGCGTGCACTCCGCCTCCTCTCGAGGAGCTCCAAGTGCACCCACCTCCTCCTGCGTTCCCCTGGCTCTGGGGACAGAGGAGGCAAGGCAGCCTCTGAATTTTCCCCACGATCTTGGGTTGTTGAGGCGCCACCTCTCTGGGTTGTCTCTTCCATGTTCCCAGTGTTCATGGGGCTGGAGTGCCTGGTGTCCTCATCAACTGGGGCACTAGGACCTGCCTCTGCTGTCTCAGGGTCGTTAGGAGCATCATCTGGCTGAGTCTCAGAGGTGCTGACGGGGCTGGGATCAGCATCCCCTGAGTGCTCTTCAGTTGAAGCAGACTGGCCCATGACACCAAGGTTTCTTAATGCTGTATGGTTATTTTATAACATTTTTGCTGTGAATAAGAGGCATGTGATCTCTGCAGATACAAATTCACAGTTTTGAGAACTGTAAAACCAAGCATCTGTGATAATATCTTCTAGATAGAAAAACTGCCCAATAATCTTACAGAAACCTCTGGAAGAGCATGACGTTGTGAATGGATTAGTGTACTTCATTTACTACAAAGTTTAAACATTGCATGGATATACAGCCTCATGCTAAATAATTAAAAACTAATCCTTATTTCATGATGAATAACCTTTGGACTATAATGTATCTCAAACAGAAACCTATCTGTAGATAGATTTTTACTCAAAAAGCATTTTATTAAAAAAATCAAATTTAAAATTTAAAAATCTTTTAAAAAAAAAAAATCATTGATTTTTATCCACCCTGCTGCTCAATCACATTTGGGAACAAATTTTTGATGGGAAACCCTGCCTGATAATGGGGAAGTGCCAGGGGTCTGTCAAAGCGTCTCCTCAAGATTTTCTTATTATGCGCTTATTTGAACCTGTCATGAATGTAAGAGC
This sequence comes from Gekko japonicus, assembly GCF_001447785.1. Taxonomy (NCBI): domain Eukaryota; kingdom Metazoa; phylum Chordata; class Lepidosauria; order Squamata; family Gekkonidae; genus Gekko; species Gekko japonicus. The sequence goes on along the minus strand of NW_015168673.1, from coordinate 761,315 downwards.
CATATCAAACTCATGCCACTTAAAGGAAATTTCATATCCCATAGTTACCCCTGAGTATTGTTGGATGATTGATTAAATGGCAGAGCTTGAGGCATCAAGAGGTTATCTAATCTAGCCTTTTCATGCAGAAAGTACCATGACCTCTTTAAGGAGCAATCTTAAGCGGGTCTACTCTAAAGAGGGTCTCCTGATATCCAGTGGGGCTTACTCCCAGGAAAGTGTTTTAGGATTGCAGCCTTAATCCCTAACAGAAATGAAACATATTCAGATTATAGTGTTCCAGAGAGAACTCATTTATCATGGACCAGTCTTAAAATGTCATAGCAACCTTGCAGGCCTGGATCTGGTCTGTGACTGGAGGGGAGAATCCTTTGTACATCTTCGTGAGCTGTTGAGAGAAGACAGATCTAACTGGTCTCTAGAGAGGTGGCACATAATTTTTCTAAGTAAATAACCCATAGTAAATGAATAAAAATAAATACACATTCTAGGAGACAGAACAAAACACATTGATTTAATTCACACATGTTTTTAATATATTTATTTAGAACATTTTTATGCCACTTCTCCAGGGAATCTGCCTGAGAAGGCTTATAAAATATAACATAATAAAATATCAAATCCCATAAAATCATTTAAAAATCATTAAAAACACATGGGGGAAAACCCCCTGCATAACAAACACAGCACAGGACATTAAGAGAGCAATCGTAAGCAGGTCTGCTTAGATTTCTACTGAGGTGTACTTAAGTGGTGTAATCAATGGGGCTTACTCCCAGAAAAGTGTCCTTAGGCTTGTGCAGAAAGCAGTTCAAATTATTCCTCTATATGCTTCTCCGTTCACAAGCAAAAAAAAAAAAAAAAGGGCATATATGTTCATCATTGCTTGTACCATCAACTAATGATTTGTTTGTACAAATTGGCATTGCACGTTAATTGCTACAGATAGAATTTCCACGTTGCCTTACATCAGATCAGAGAGAATACTTTTCAGTGGAGTCAGTTCATACAACCTTCTGAAAGTTATCAAGGGTTGAGTAATCAGGTAAAGAGAGACTTAGAGATATACTTGCAAACCAATTTTACAGTCTGTCTTAGGGAAATTGACTATCCAGATGTTCAGTAAGTCAGTCAGGCTCACCAAATGGATACAGTGCATTGCAACCTTTCTTCTAAGAACAATATCCTGAGTTCCTCACATTCCAGTATAGTTGGTCTCCCCCTCAAAAATACCTCAAAAGAAAGGAAAAGGCTACTTCAAACAATTGGTGGCTCCCATGAAGGCACCAAATTTACCATGAATGCACCAATCTTCTTGGTTCTTCTAACCACATGCTAAATAGGTTGGTTCAACATAGGAGTCTAGGCATCTCTGAAGTAATTGCAGTTCAGAGGTCAGTGGATGGAACAGAGGCTAGGGCTGTGATAAAGCCAAGAGGTTTTAAAGCCTGCCCCTTGTTTGACACTCCAGTAAAGAAAGCCGTTTGACTGAGTGTGGAGGCTGCTTTGTGACAGGCCAGCAGGAGGGGAAAGCTGTAAACCATGACTGACAGTCTGGTGGGGTGAAGCAGAGTAACTGTTGTTCATGCTGGACAGCCACTGCAATAGCACCTTGGAATGTGTCTTCTTAAGAGCCATGTGTATGTGAGGATAAAAAATGGAATGGGTGGAGGGAGAATGCCATTCATTGCCCCAGTTTGGTGTAGTGGTTAGGTGTGAGGACTCTAATCTGGGAGAACCAGGTTTGATTCCTCACTCCTCCACTTGCACCTGCTGATGTGACCTTGGGTCAGTCACAAGCTCTGGCACAAGCTGTTCCTAAAAGAGCAGTTTGTATCAGAGTTCTCTCAGCCCCACCTACCTCACAGGGTGTCTGTTGTGGGGAGGGGAAGGGAAAGGAGTTTGTAAACCGCTCTGAGACTGCAAGTGAAGGGCGGGGTATAAATCCAATCTCTTCTTCTTCTTTATGAGACAATGCTTTAGGGGTAGCTGGGGTTACAAAATATGCTGCATTCTAGTAATAAAAAGAAATGTTGCCAGTCAAGGTCAGTTCTGGGAGGGCTGGTAGCCATAACCTGGTTTGTTCTAGTGGTGGAACCTGTATATGAATTAGTCTGTACTAAGAGAAAGTTGGCAAAAAATCAGTAACCCATTTTGTAGGCAGCAAAGTGGGGAGAGGTGGGGAGATATTTGAGAGATACCCAGTTAAAGATCTCCTGTTCTCTTCTACTTATGTGAGGAAGTTAGTACTTTTTTAGCATGATAAATTGTACTTTTTATCACTGAGGGGAGGGGGTGTTTGATTGCTTATAAGGAGGAATGCATCTTCAAAGGTTGCTCTGAGAGCAGTTCTCTATAGTGGTTAGAGTATCAGACTAGTGTCTGAGAGACCCAGGTTTGAATCCCCCCCCTCTGCCACAGAAGATTGCTGAGTGGCCTTGAGGCAGTCACACACTTGCCTGACCTACTTTACAGGGTTCTTAGGGAGATAAAATAAAGAGAATGATGTCAGCCACTTTGGGTCACTGGGAATGGTATAAATTAAGTAACTCTACAAATTATGTACCAGCATATACTTCCACTCACTAAGATAGAGCAAACTGTTTTTATTGGAAAAATTTCTTTTGGACCGTGGTATTATGTTCTTGCAAATCCTGGGCTTCTTAGAAACTTATCCTCAATGGCAATTAAAAAAAAAAGAAGGGAGCCAACATTCTCTGAAGAATAGCTTGCCCGCTGCTACCAGTACAATTACAGGGTGTTTGGGGTGTTCTCCAGTGAGCTGTCAGTTCATACAGGGCAACTGAAAGGCAAGATAGCCTTGTGATCAGCAATCCCCATGGACGGACTGCATGCCCTGCCCTACAGCATCCCCCTGCAGTTTGCAGGTGTTCCATGGCAGACGTACAGGGATTTTTTTGGAAGGCTTCTTGGAAAATTTGAAAAAGGTTTCCTAAAGGAATACCACCTTACAGAAAATGAAAGCATTTTACAAGATTCACGTGCTGTGGCCCAATTAGGGTTCTCCTAAGGATGTGCGCGGGTGTTTAAAAATGAGTTTATATCATTCACATGTTATGCCTTTGCAGAAGGATCACTAGTGTAACATTGCTACACATGCCATGGTTGCGTTTAGGGGAAAGATGCCTTTTGATCAGTGAAGTTTATTCAGTACTGTGAGTGTCTTTGATAATGAGCTGTACATCATCCCTAGGCACCAAAACCAAAATTTAAAAAACACATCACATTTTCAGCAGCCATTTCTGAACATTTCTTGCCTTGAAAACCCCAAGGGGTCACCCATAAATCAGCTGTGACTTGACAGCAAAAAAAAAAACAAGAACTCCCCCCCCCTAATATAATACCACACAGATTAATTATAACCCCATTGCCCACCTTAACAAAATTCCCTTACATCTTTTCTGGAAGAAGGCAGACATGGGAGCCCACTGCCTATCCTTGGATTCCGTAAAACTGGGGCTGCCACCAAGAATGAACAGACCCGAGTAGCAGCCAGTGAATGTAAATGAAAGGAAGTTTGGACTAATTGACTTCAGTGAGATTAAGTGGGTTTGAATTCAAGTGCTCCAGATGAAGTGGTCTGTGCATCTCACTGTCATGAGGTTATAGACATATTTCAATAGTTAGAGTCAGGTGAGTAGCCATGTTGGTCTGAGGCACTCAAACATTACATTTCAATAGAATATAGGACATATCTCAATAGAATAAAATGGTATTGAGTACATATCTTAATAGAATAAAATGACATTGAGTACATATCTTAATAGAATAAAATGGCATTGAGTTAAAATCTGAATAATATATTGAGTGCATATTTCAATAGTGTAAAATACCACTGAGTACATATCTCAGTAGTGTTAAATAGTATTGAGTACATGTCTTAATACTATAAAATAGTGCTGTGTACATACCTCAATAATATAAAAGTTTTGTGACCTTAATGAAATTGTATTATTTATTAAGTACACAGATATTAGAATCTTTCACTCAGGCTGTGGTCAGACGAGCAGCTTCATCCAATGTCATTGCTAGTCCCTTCCAGATTTAAAGTGCATGACCAGATAGCAACATCTGCCTCCGGTTCCCCAGTCATTGGCACCCTGTTCTGACCTGCCTTCGAATTGGAGTTATTAGGCACCAGGGAAAGTCTGATCTTTACGGATGTCAGCGCTTTCACCCCGCATTTCTGGATTTCTGAATTCCCCTGTTGCAAACTCAAGCCGGTTGGGAAGTGTGAACCTTCCCTTCCGTTTCCACCCCACCTTTTTTATCCGTTTCCGCCCCCACCTCAGTTTTCAATCACCTCTTGTGCATTTATTTTTTACATACAGTTTACAGACATCCCCCCCTCTCTCATGGGGGCTTCTCAAGACAGTGTTTTTCTTAAGAAAACCTCCAAAGCACAGTTTCAAAAGCACTTCCCCCATGCTGCATAACATATCCCAGCAGCCTCCTTCAGCAATCCCATTGGCCACCAACTGCCGTCATCCTGTCAGGAGTTTCCACCACTGCTTCCAATATGTGCTTATACACACTCAGAAGACAAATGATTTAAAAAGCTGCCTGACTGCCCACTCTGTGGTTGCTGCACAGCAATAATCTCATTGATCAACCACAGAATGAGCGTGCTGTGAAGCAGGTTAAGGGTGGGAAGTGTGACCAAAACTCTCCATTACAAAATAATCTGAATTAATTAGAGGCGGAGCCAGACCACGCTAAACCTATTGTCTGATCGCAGCCTCAGATTCAGTATTTGGTTTTCCCTTTTATAGGATTTGTTAAAACTTGATCATCTTCTTTCACTTTAGATATTTAATCATAAGTCCTTGAGCTAGTGTTAAATGTTTGCAGCACTGTCTGTAACATCATGGCAGTTCATTCATAACATCATGCCTAATGCTGGGCAAAGGTTGGTGACCCTTTTAGGCAAGATTGCTGACACAAGAAGTGTTAGGACACCAGTTTTATTAGCTCATTGCTTCTTTGTTCTTATTTGCCGAGGACTTCAGAATCAGGCAAGTTGTACTTTCATAACCACCCAGGACAAGTCCTTCCTCATTTTAATGAACTTTCTTGTGTGTGGATTTCTCCTTTAACAAACAAATAGTACCATGTCTGTAGCAATTAGTCACAGGCTGACAGTCCACCAAACACTGCAGTCCTAAACAAGAGTTTCGCCCTTCTCAGCTTGTTGACTTCCCTGTTACCTGCTTAAAATTGCACTCTTTAAAAGTTTTAAGGTTGACATTTTTGAATTTGGAATTAAAAACACATTATAATGGGTTGGCTTAAATTATTTTCAACTGATTAATACCTTGTATTTCAGAACAGCTGTAGCAGTTTGCATTCATGCCCAATTTCCTTTTGTGCTCTCCTCTGGATGATGAAGCTTTATAGTGTCTGACACTGTGCTTTTGTGGTGATTTATTAACTGTGTCAGAACAGATGCTGGGAATGCTGGGAAAGCTATCATGTATATTGTGACAGTTGATATTGATTATGACAGTTTCTGGACTCCAGTGGCTTCTCACACAATCAATAGCATTTTGATCTTCTCAGAACACATACCATGTGATGTATACTATTGTGCTTTCCTTACAGAGAAAGGGCTCTTTGTTCAGAACCTTTTCTTCCTCATAGTTTTGTGAGAGGTGCCATAAGAATACATTGTGTTGCAAACAGTAGAATCACACAAGCACTCTGTTGAACTGGGAACCAGGAACGAACTTCAGTCTTGTATCTCAGTGTCAGATTTGGTAGAGTAAACAAGAATACTTAGCTCATGCTCTTCAATTCCAGAGTGTCTGTTCACTCTGTCTTTGAGTTTATTAAGTGTAACAAGATGTATCCTGTATTTCCAGTGCACTGAAATGTATGGCCTGTGCTCTTGAAGACTTTGTGCAGTCTGTGTTTATTAACAACTACAGAAGTGCTGCCATTTATTTCAGTGGTATGTGGACTGTACCTTTGAAGTGCAATCCGTGTCCTCCCAGTATCAGTGGGAAGCTGTAACTGATTCCCAATGAATTTAGATTGCAATCATTATCAAAAATGATTTCATTGTGGTGGAGTTTTAAAGATCATGCTCCATGTCTTTGTTTTAATCTGTGTATTTGTTCTACTCGGTGTCAAAGAAAGCCTGAAAAACATTTGAAGAAATTAAAGCTGAAAATGAGCCAAGTGGACTAGTTCATTAAGAAAAATGAATTGCCACAAACAGCTACTGTTTTGCTTTATTGAGTACCAACAGCACATTGGGTGCTGCTTTATTATTGTTGTTGTTGTTGTTGTTGTTGTTGTTGTTGTTATTATTATTATTATTATTATTATTATTATTATTATTATTATTATTATTATTTTAAAGCTAGAGCTGCCAGGTCCCTTCATCTTGCTGACAGGGGGATTTGGGGGGTGTTCCAGGAGTGGGCAGGGTCATCCCCGGTGTGATAACGTCACCTGAAAGTGACCTCATTGCATCAGTGACATCAGGGTGGTGGGGCCATCGCCCTCCGGTCCCTGCGAAGCAACCAGCCCCTTCCAACTGCCAGGACCGCAACGAGGAGGTGGAGGCAGTGAACATACCTCCCTTCTTCTTGCCAAGCCAGCCGGCTTGAAAGGACCAGAGAAAGAGAGAAGGTTTGGGCACCAGCAGATCTGAGTGGGGAGAACAGTGAAGTATCTTTCCCTCTCTCGGCCTATCTGAGACCTTGGGCAATCTCCAGGGGTGGGGAAAGATCTGCTTCAGTGATAGTGACTGGTGGGGGCCCACTGAAGGTGGAGACGGGGTGTGACACCACCCGATCATGCTGGGGAAGGGCGGGAGCAGCCCTGACAGATGTGATGACAACACTCCTGACATGCATGTGTGGGGATGGGGTTTCCCCAGTTGGCCGGTGGTGGGTATAAGCCCCCAAAATGCAGACCTGGGGAATGGCAACTCTATTTAAAGCCCAAGCAAATACTTAAATTTGTTTACTGAAACTGGATCATGCTCACAATGTGCTTTGTCCACGTAATTGCTAGTTATATATGTTAGATTGAACTTGAATATTTTGTTAATATTTACTTTCTAATCTACATCTTTCTGGATCTCCATCATTATTATCTTTTGGCAAATGGTTTTGAGGCATTCATGTACATCTATAAAATTTAGTTCAGGTATATATAAATTTCAAAATCATTTTGTTGGTGGTGGGGCTTATGACAGTCACTAAAGAGTTGAGTACAGACCATAGTGAATTCAAGCTATTGTTCTGTTAAAGCAGTCCTTCACCGTGGAATTGCAATTCAGTCTGGTGGTGCCATTTTTACTTTGATTGAACTACTTGTCATATAATCCAGTAAGAAGCTTAAATATGGTTTGTTGGTTCCTAACTGTGCAATCCTAAACAGAGTTACACCCTTCTAAGTCTCTTGAAGTCAGTTGGTTTAGAGGAGTGTAAAACCACTTAGGAACACAGGGTTCAGTCTTGTTTTGCCTGCAGTTCAGCTAACAACAGTTTCCCACCAATTCTCCCCTCCACCTGCAGGCTCCCCCATGACCCCCCACACTGTTCCCAAGGGTCCACAGGACCACTGCCAACCCCACCCAGGAACTGTATTTTAGGGAGCATAGCTGGATAAAACAAGAAGGATGGCAGGAAGGAAAGTTTTTACCCCACAAATTTTACTCTACTTGCAGTACATGTATTTTATAACCTGAGCACAATTTATAACCTGACTATTGGTGGACCTCCTGATGGCACCTGGTATTTTGGCCGCTGTGTGACAGAGTGTTGGACTGGATGGGCCATTGGCCTAATCCAACACTGGCTTCTCTTATGTTCTTATGTACTAAATGAGAAGTCAAAAGGACCTTGTTAAAAATTAAGTAATTTACTTACTTTCATAGGTGCTTCAGGACTGGGAACTGCTTATCTTTTTCAATCAAATTGCCCACCCATCTCATTTTGGGGTCTTGATATTCCATGTTAACTTGTTATGAGGCTTTTAAAAACTATGGCTTTTGTTTTAGGATAAAAATGTGGGTGTGGGTGGCAATGGCCACAACATGGGAGGGAGTACAAACAAGGAGGCAATTCAAGTGAAGAGCACAAACTCTTTGATGCTCTTGTGTGTTGCAGTCTGCCACTGATGTTTAAGTATTTCAGCTATGTTTCTGCTTGATAATCGGGTTTCAGAATGATTGATGGTAAAGGATGCAAAGACACTGTACTCCCAAGCCACTAAGCCATTTCTAAGAATGTGTATCCAAAGTGATCACTAGTGATAAATATACCTTTTACACTGGTTTTAATATACTTATGCAGCTCTTATGGTGGTTCTCTTTCTGAAGGGCTCAGATTTTTAAATTTTAAAGTGTTTTGCTGCAAAATTGTTGTTGATACACTAAGAAACTGGATATGTTATTTTATTCAATTTCTAAGTTAAGTTTTGTATAATATGTAAGTTGTACTTTTATAAGAACAGTACACAGTTGGCTGTTTATGGGGAACCAGCTACTAGAAACTAGAACTGTTTTCATAAACATTTTCATTAGAATTTACCTACCTTTGAATACTCAAAAGCAATGTGTCTGACTTTATCCTAAGCAAAATAACTGCCAGTTACGTTTAGAAGGATGCAAGAATATTAATTTGTTAGGGTCACTGATGGAGAAAAGGGACCTTTAGAAAAAGTATAACCCGCAGTGTCTTTTCTTTGGCCTTTTAGAGATTAATAGTGAAATCCTAAGAACACTTCATTGGGAGTAAACCCCATTAAATAGACCTGAGTAGGCTTCAGAGTGGACCAGCTTAGGAACTGCTAAGGACCAATCTAGACCCCTGTAGCACAGTCTAAAGGTGTTCCTGGATGGGAACACACAGTTCAAAATGGCAGTGCACCCCAGGGTGAATTTAGGAATGTCCATCTCATCTAACTTGGTCTTAAATCACAAGTTACCCAATAAATTTCAGTTTCATGTATATCTAGGAAACTGGTCACATCACTTGCACGTTTTCAAAAGAAAGGAGAGAACTGTTAGATAATAAGACTGATCTCAAAAATCAAGACGAGAGGTCCCTAACCTTTTTGAGCCTCTGGGCATTTTTGCAATTGGCCGCCACAGGAGATGGAGTCAACCACTGAATATCAAGGAGTGAGTTTATGCATAACTTTTATAGTAAATCTTCAACATTTCAAGCAGAAATTCTGTTTAATAGATCCCTTTTAAAAGGAACATATTTTATTAGATATTTTCTTGCATAGACACAGCTTACCTGTAGACATGCAGTGAAGATCCTTATGCTTTGACAAAGCAACCTTTAAAAATATTCACAGCCAATCAGAAGCCTTGCTGGGCCAATGTCCCAGCTGGCCCTGTCCACTTTCTAAGTTGGCGGGCCCCAGAGAAAGCTGCCAGTGGGCACCACTGTGTGCACAGTTGCCACTGTGGAGACCCTGATCAATATTATAGCATGATCATTTCAATTTTTTTCCTGCATTTTGAAATTCTAGAATGAGTGTTGGAACAGTTCTCTTGATCTGGGTTTCTAATCTTTGTGGGGTTGGCAACAATGCTCCCTCTAAGCTGTGGAGTCCTGTGAGCAAAAATTCTACCTTGTGAGCTACTGACATTAAAGATGTAAGCAAGTGACTTGGCTGCTGCAGAAATTAGTTTGCTCTGGAGGCATCCTTCCTGAGCTAAGACAAAAATGTGTGAGCCGGAGGCTAAAAAACTGTGAGCTAGCTCACACTAACTCAGTTTAGTAGGACCACTGGTTGGCAGTGCTAAAGCTTATTTTAATTTTTTTAAATCTGTTGAATATAAACCAGTTTATATATTTTTTCCTCCTGACATAATATAGTTTTAGTTCCTTGAGTTTGAGTTTTTTATAGATAATTTGAATGTTGTGCTATAGAAATAATAGTTCCATGGCATTAACTGTAAATTACCAGTTATTTGTCTGAAATATGTTCACATCCTATCTAGAGAACTTCCTTGATCCTACCTACCTCAAAGCTGTCAGGGCCTGCTCACAGCTGTGCTGTTTGACTGGAGTATGACAGGATAACTGTTGCTAGGAGAACCAGGTAATGCAGTTGCAGTTTATAAGCTCTTTCCAACTCTGCACAGCTTTGGTTTTTTGAAAAGTTACTTGGTATTCTATTTATTGCAGTAGCACATGAGGTGCTACATGATTCCCATTTTAGAGAACACCCAAGCAGCATAGTGCATGAAAGCACCTTGGAGAAGGCACTTCTGGAAAAAGTCTCTGATTCTTCTCTCTTTCCCCTTCTAGATGGTATTCACAGTGTTACAGCATTTTGTACCTTGCGGGTGACTATCATCACAGATGACATGCTGACCAACAGTATCACAGTACGGCTAGAAAACATGTCTCAAGAGAAGTTTCTCTCTCCACTGCTTGCTCTTTTTGTAGAAGGTGTGGCGACTGTGCTGTCGACAACCAAAGAAGGCATTTTTGTCTTCAACATTCAAAATGACACGGATGTCAGCTCCAATATTCTAAATGTGACATTCTCTGCCTTGCTTCCTGGTGGCATTCGAAACAAATTCTTCCCCTCTGAGGACCTCCAGGAGCAGATATACCTTAACAGGACACTCCTCACAATGATTTCAACCCAAAGAGTACTGCCTTTTGATGACAACATTTGTCTCCGAGAACCTTGTGAAAACTACATGAAGTGTGTGTCTGTACTCAAGTTTGACAGTTCTGCCCCCTTCATCAGTTCCAACACTGTTTTGTTCCGACCTATACACCCCATCAATGGCTTGAGGTGTCGGTGTCCTCCAGGATTTACAGGTGACTACTGTGAAACGGAGATTGACCTCTGCTACTCCAATCCTTGTGGAAACAATGGTCTTTGCAGAAGTCGAGAGGGAGGCTACACTTGTGAATGTTACGAAGACTACACTGGTATGTTCTTATATTTATTTTATGTACTTCGTCATTCATCTGTAAACTGAAAGAAGTCAGTCGTTTTTTCTTCTCAATTTTGGATATGTAGTGGCTTAAAAGGCCAAATGCAAACTTGATCATAAAAAAGCAATCTATGTAAAACCATATGTGTGAACAAAACATGGCATTTCAATAGACTGAAGCAATATATGACTCAACCTTAGTGGTTGGCACTTCTTCATGCATAGCTGAGACATGAATCATCCAGGCTGAAGGGGTTATCTACAGTGCTGTTCACATTATGGAAAGGGATCCTTAAAAGCCTGTTGCTGGTTTAACATTCTAATGGCATAAATGAGATCAGGCTTGAATACTTAGTAGCTCTGAGTAGCCAAGTTGCCCATTCCTTCATGAACCTGCTGGTATATACCAGGGGTCTACAAGCCTATTGAGCTTGTGGGTTCTTCTGCAATGTTGAGAAAGGACACTGGGTACCATTGTGAAATAGCGGCAGTGTCATGGTTCTCTCTCTTCCCCAGACCAGTCCAGGAATGGGAAGAGAAAGACTCATTGACTGAAACAATGAATTACACAAGAACCCAGGAGAGGTAGTCTCTCTGGATTTACAGACACAGCCACCAGAACCTTTCAACTATAGTCCCTTCCAGTCCAAGAGCAAGGTTCAGACTCTTAACTGGCCTCTGGGACTTGATACCATAAAGTAGTTTAACTGGGAGAGCGGTTTCAGGCAACAGGATTTAAGCTTGGAGTCAAATGTACATCAATCAGACACAAGTTGTAAACAGAATAGAGTTTATTTATCACAGACTTGCCATCAGACTAGAAAAGATTATAAAATAACAAGCTGGCAATGTTTTGCCTAACTACACGATAGAGCATATTTACCAACAGCAAGGAGGGTCAATAGTCCATAGTAAGAGTCCAGTATCTTGAGAAAGAATAGCTCCATCCTTGTGGGCACAGAGCCATGTGCTTCAGCTCACAAAGAATCCTTTGTTCTGTCTCATCCCATGGCAGAGACAGCATTCCAGGGTACATGCAGGAACAGAGAGAGAGCAAGCCAAAAAAGTGAGCTCCTCTCTAAGGGTTAGCCAATTTGAACCCCAATCTCATTATGACCGGCCCTGGCCAGTAGCCAACCACAATGAGACAGGTACTTTCCAAATTTGGGGTCGTCATGGTAAATGGGTGGGGATAGGTTGGGTCCAGGAACCATCCTCTGCAGTAAGATGATCCCTGAGCCCCTCCTATCCAGGAGCCTACGTGCGTCTCTGCCATGCTTCAGCAGAGGCATTTGGTTTATGGGGGCAATTTGAGCAAATGGTCAGCCACTTGGCTTACATAGGAAACCAGAGCAACAGGGGGTACATTCCAAGGGGGAAACATGAAACCTACAGAACATCCTAAGGGAGACATGAGGCCCATAGGGAGCTTGTGGGTTCTTCTGCAATGTTGAGAAAGGACACTGGGTACCATTGTGAAATAGCGGCAGTGGGACAGGCCCAGTTGCAAAATGGCTGCCACATGGCAGAACCAATCAAACAATATTTGGAGATTCCACAACGTTTTGAGAGGTTTTAAGTCAAGCATTATCTTAAAAATTGAGACAGCTGCTTCTGAATGGCTGTTACTTACAAAGACAAAGGTGATGCCTCCTTGGCTCTTCTGAAAAACCTCTTGCCCTGAGGAGGCAGAGAAGATCTGGGATCTCTTCTTAATTTGGGGAAAGAGGTGATGATTGGTTTCAGTTTCCTAATGAAGGGGAGGGAGTGCTCCCTCTATGGCTACAGTGAGGTTTCCAAGTTTAAGAACATAAAAGAGCCCTGCTGGATCAGACCAGTAGTCCATCTAGTCCAGCACTCTGTCTACACAATGCCCAACCAGTTCCTCTGGAAAGCCAACAACAGGGCATAGAGGCAGAGGCCTTCCCCTGACATTGCCTCCTGGCTCTGGGTTTCAGAGGCTTAGTGCCTCTGAATGTGGAGGTTCCCCTCAGTCACATGGCTAGTAGCCACTGATAGACCTATTCTCCATAAATCTATCTAATCCCCCTTAAAAGCTGTCTGTTCCTGTGGCCATCACTACATCCTCTGACAACAAATTCCACATTTTAATCACTCTTCTGTGTAAAGTAATATTTCCTTTTGTCTGTCCTGAACCTACTGCTCATCAGCTTCATTGGATGCCCTTGGATGCCCTTGAGTTCTAGTATTTTGGGAGAGAGAGAAAAAATTCTCTTTGTCAATTCTCTCCAACTCATTCATAATTTTATAAACCTCTACCATATCCCCCCCTTAGTCATCTCTTTTCTAATCTGAAAAGTCCCAGACTAATCGTCTTCGTTGCCCCCTGTACTTTTTCCAGCTCTGCAATGTCTTTTTGAGATACAGTGACCAGAACTGTACACAGTATTCCAAATGAGGCTGCACCATAGATCTATACAGTGGCATTATAATATTGGCCATTTTATTCCCAATCCCTTTCATAATATCCTTGACACAGAGTTTGCCTTTTTCACCGCTGCAGCACACTGAGTTAACAATTTCATTGAGCTATCCACTATGACCCCAAGATATTTTTCCCTCTTAGACTCAGCAAGTTCAGACCCCATTAGCCTATATCTGAAGTCAAGAATTTTTGCCCCAGTGTTCATCACCCTACACTTACCAACAACACTGAACTTCATTTACAACATTCACCCAGTTTCTGGAGGTCCTCTTGGAGTTTACAGTCAGCTTTGGTTTTCACCACCCTGAATCATTTTGTGTCATCCGCAAACTTGGATACCACACTACTCATCCCCAGTTCCAGATCATGAATAGATTAAATAATACAGGCCCCAATACCAATCCTTGTGGGACCTCACTACTTACTTCCCCCATTGTGAGGATTGTCCATTTATTCCTACTGTTTGCTTCCTGTCATTTAACCAGTATTTAATCCATAAAAGAATATGTCCTCTTATCCCATGACAGCTAATTTTACTCAGGAGTTTTTGGTGAGGTACCATGTCAAAAGTCCAGGTGTATAATGAAGAAGAAGAAGAGAAGAAGAGATTGGATTTATACCCCGCCTTTCACTACCCAGAGGAGTCTCAGAGCGGCTTACAAACTCCTTTCCCTTTCCCTCCCCACAACAGACACCCTGTGAGGTGGGTGGGGCTGAGAGAACTCTTGGCACAAACTGCTCTTTTTCAAGGACAGCTGTGCCAGAGCTTGTGACTGACCCAAGGTCACATCAGCAGGTGCAAGTGGAGGAGTGGGGAATCAAACCTGGTTCTCCCAGATTAGAGTCCGCGCACTTAACCACTACACCAAACTGGCTCTACCTGGTCACCATTGTCTACATGTGTGTTCACTCTCTCAAAGAAATCCAAAAAGTTGGGGAGGCAGGACTTGCCTTTGCAGAAGCCATGCTAAATTTCCCTCAGCAGGCTTTGTCCCTCGTTGTGCCTAACCATTCTGTCTTTGATCACAATTTCTACTAAATTGCCTGGGACAGACGTTAAACTGACTGGCCTGTAATTTCCTGGCTACCCTCTGGGTGTCACATTAGCTACTATCCAGTCTTCTGGTACAGCAGCTAAAGTGATAGTTTACATATATGGGTTAGTAGATCAACAGTTTCACATCTGAGTTCCTTAATAACTCTTGGGTGTATGCCATCAAGACCTGAAGACTTACGGGTATTTAATTTCCCCAGTAGGTGTAGAACTTCATCTCTAGTCACCTCAATTTGACTGAGTTCTTCGAACTCCCTTCCTGAAAATAGGAGCTGTGTCATGGGTACATGAACACAGAAGCAAAAAAGTAACTGAGCTTCTCTGCCATCTCCCTATTTTCCTTCAGCAATCCCTTTCCTTCAGCAGCCCCACTGCTTCTCTGCCAGGTTTCCTGCTCTGGATATATTTAAAGAAATGTTTATTGTTTGTCTTGATGCTTTTACCTACTCACTCCTCAAAATCTCTTTTTGCATGCCTAATTATTGACTTACATTTCTTTTGCCAGAGCCTGTGGTCCCTGCTGTTCAGTTCATTGAGGCAGACGTTCCACTTTTTTAAAGAAGCCTCTTTACTTTATATAGCTTCCTTGATTTGCATTGTTAACCACACAGGCCTTCTTTTAGACTTAGCAGAGCCTTTCCTCTCCTGTGGAATACATTCTATCTGGGCTTCAAAGTGTGGTTTTAAATAGCTTCCAAGCATCGTCTAGGGAATTGACTCTCTTGTGTTTCCTTTTCAGCTTCCTTTTTACTATTCCCCTCATTTTTTTAAAGTTCACTCTTTTGAAATCAAATGTAACAGCTTTGGACTTTAGGGGTAACTTTCCATTGACCTAAATGCTTAACTTAGGCCCCGTTCACATGGAGAAGTTGCTACGCTGAAGACATGGATGATAGGCGGATTTTCCGGGCACGATCACACCGCAACATCTGGGAAGTGTAGTGCACTCGTGGCTAACCCGTGGCTTGTTGCTGAAGATGCAGAGTAAAAAACCACCACATACAATGTACTAGTTTCCGGAAAACGCGGGGCAAGGGCAGGCGTCTGATCGCGTTTCCGCTGGAAACCCATGGCGTCCGGGGCCCACCCATGTCCCGTTGCAAACTGGATGTTGTTGTTTTTTAAGTCTCCACAGGATGCGCACAAACGATCATGCACATGCGCAAACTTCGGTGAGACAAAAAAAATTCCTGTTTGCCACGGAAGCAGCGCAGCGCGATTGCCGGTGTGATCATGCCATACTGCTTCTTTGTCACGCTGCAGACTAGCCATGTGATTGGCACCTAATGGCCTAACCACGGGACCTCGACAGGACGTCTGATTGGGCTGCCGCACGTTACTTTGTTCTGGGGCAAACAGCCACGCTCCCCCCCCCCGCATTTTCCAGCTCGTGTGACCGGGGCCTTAATAGAATTGTGGCCATTGTTCCCAATTGGTGTAACAACCTCTACATCTTTCACCAGGTGTTGAGACTCACTCAGAACAAAGTCCAAGACCACTACCTCTCTGGTTGGTTCTGTGACCAGCTGTCCCAGTGCACAGTCATTTATGATGTCTAGGAATCTCATTTCTATAGCATGACTCAAGCACATGTTTACCCAGTCAATGTGAGGCTAGTTAAAGTCTCCCAGTATAATAACATTATCTGCTTTAGTCACCTCCTTTGTTTCCTTCTCCATTTCAAGATCAGCTTCAGGGCTTTGATCAGGTGAGCAATAGTAACCTTCAGTGCTCAGTATTTCAACACGTATCAAGTCAACAATTTTATAGAAGGCTTCTCCGGTTCTCCATAGGAACAACCCAGAAAGACCGCTGTAATAAAGCACAGCTGCACTGATGATTCCAAAAGAATTAAAGGAACAGTACTTATAACATCTCGCAGAGTTAATATCTATAACTATAACTAAACTAATTGCTTGGATTCTGAACCAGATTGTAAAATCACAGCGTTACAGGATAGCATTACAAAATTCAAGGGGAAATCTCAACATTACATACATGACCAAAAACCTAATAATTACAGAATAGCATTACAAAATTCAAGGGGAAATCCCAATATTCCATACATGACCAAAGACCTAATAATAAAGAATACTACTTGTGGAAAATAGACATCATGAATAATAAAATGCACCAAAACCCAGACTACAATACCCAGAATTACACCATTTATAAATATGAACTGAGGTCTAGGATGCATTTAAGCCATGAGGAGATACTGTATTAAATTTATGTATTTAAAAAAGCCTCCTTTTGAAGCAATAGTCTATGAATATCTTGAATATCATATGTCTTGTTACTAACCGCTCTGCAGTTTGCCAAACATTGCAGATCATTACATTCATATTTTTGATCACAATAGTGGCTCATGATAGGAGCATCTTGATTCTTAAGTCTCACCCAGGACATGTGCGCCAGTATACCAGTTTTTAAACTTCTCATGGTGGACCTCACATAATATTTGGGGCAAGAACACCACAAAACGTAGACCACTTTTGTTGAATCACAATTAGTGAAATGTTTCAGTCTCCACATAAAGTTATTTATTGTGATCTCATTCGTCTGGGTGGTATGTTGACATACTAAACAGTTTTTATCACATTTGAAATGTCCTGATGGCAAATTAGACTTGGACTGAAAATTATTCATATGAGAATGAACAGCCATATCCTGAATGTTGGAACTCCTTTTGTATCCTATTACCCCTGTAAATGCTATATGATATGCCAATGTCTGCAGAGTATGCTGACAGTCCTGTTTGATCTTGGAGAGAATTGCAAAGCACAAGAGAAGGAATGTTTTTGTTGTATAAATCCCCCTCCTAGTCTCTCCTTATATATAATTGAGTAGTGGGTGCCAAAGTTCTAAAATGCACTCCTTTAGTGTATGGACGCTTGAACTGTCAGTCAGAAGACGCTGGCTGGGTTGACTGGCTGCTTTGTACAGTCCCGCCCAGTGTTTCAAGGTCTTTTGCATATGGAAGCTGATTGGACTTCACTCCATTCCACACCTCATACTCCCCCCCCCGCAAGGCAGTTGGAATGTCAGTTGCATATGGAACCTTCAAGGTCTTTTGCATATGGAAGCTGATTGGACTTCACTCCATTCCACACCTCATACTCCCCCCCCCGCAAGGCAGTTGGAATGTCAGTTGCATATGGAACCTTCAAGGTCTTTTGCATATGGAAGCTGATTGGACTTCACTCCATTCCACACCTCATACTCCCCCCCCCGCAAGGCAGTTGGAATGTCAGTTGCATATGGAACCTTCAAGGTCTTTTGCATATGGAAGCTGATTGGACTTCACTCCATTCCACACCTCATACTCCCCCCCCCGCAAGGCAGTTGGAATGTCAGTTGCATATGGAACCTTCAAGGTCTTTTGCATATGGAAGCTGATTGGACTTCACTCCATTCCACACCTCATACTCCCCCCCCCGCAAGGCAGTTGGAATGTCAGTTGCATATGGAACCTTCAAGGTCTTTTGCATATGGAAGCTGATTGGACTTCACTCCATTCCACACCTCATACTCCCCCCCCCGCAAGGCAGTTGGAATGTCAGTTGCATATGGAACCTTCAAGGTCTTTTGCATATGGAAGCTGATTGGACTTCACTCCATTCCACACCTCATACTCCCCCCCCCGCAAGGCAGTTGGAATGTCTGGTGGTGTGTAGGTCCCAGGATCATGTTTTAAAAGCCGCCTGGGGAGATGGGGACCTCAGACAGGTAGAATGCCATAGACCACACCCTCCAAACCAGCCACTTTGTCCTGGGTAACAATTGCTGCCAATCTCCAGGTGAGGGCTACAGATTACTCACAATTACAACTGCTCTTCAGGTAGCAGAGATCAGTTCCTCTGGAGAAAACAGTGGACTCTGTCATTATACCCTGCTGAGGTCACCACAGCAAATTGACACTGTTTGCCCAAAGCCAGAGCACTGCCCCAGAGCCTCTTTCTAGATCTCGTTGTATTGCTTTCACAACGGGCTTTACTGCTAGTTATGGTAATAATCTTCTAAAAACTAATTTGCGTGCTAGTCAAATCAGGCTCACTCACAATTTTAATGCTAGTAGCTCTTTTAGCTCATGAAGTAGAATTTTTGCTCACAACACTCCACAGCTTAAAGGGAACATTGTGTCCCACAGATTTTCCCCATTCCACCATGTTTTTGAGATATGTACTATATCTACATTGTCATTGAACACCAAGCACTCCAGCTCCTCCATCTTGGCTCAGAGACTTCTAGCATTGGCATACAGACACCTATAATGTGTTTTCCTCTCCAGTAACCCTTACCTCCCTTGGCCCCTTAGTCACCACACATGGTCCTCAGTCATCATTGTGCCCTCACCCCCAAGTTCTGTTATGCTGCTAGCAATATTACCCTGAGTGTTTATGCAATTATCCCTTTGGACTGACTTTTCCTGAACTGGAGGCTTTCCAGCTCCTGTTGCCCCCCCCC
>NW_015168673.1:728732-742360 GCF_001447785.1 Gekko japonicus | reverse complement strand
CCTGAGGCGTTCCCGCTCCCTGTGCCCCCCCCCCCCCCGGATTAGTTTAAAAGCTGCTCTGCCACGGTTTTGATATTAATCAACAGCAGCCTGGTTCTCTTTTGGTTCAAGTGAAGCCCATCTCTTTTATACAGGTTTAGCTTGTGCCAGGAAGTTCCCCAGTGCCTAACAAATCTAAACCCTTCCTCCTGGTACCACTTTCTCATCCATACATTGAGATCCCTCATCTGCGCCTGTCTAGCTGGTCCTGGAACCAACAGCACTTCTGAGAATGTTACTTTTGAGGTCCCAGCCTTTTAATTTTCTGCCTAGTAACCTACATTTTTCCTCCAGGACTGCAAGACTACATTTCCCAATGTCATTGATGCCAATATGCATCATAACTGCTGACTCCTCCCCAGCACTATCTACCAACCTATCTAGGCAGTGCGTGATGTCTGCAACCTTTGCTCCAGGCAGGCAAGTCACCATGCCATCAAAATGCCTGTCACAGACCCCACTGTCTATATTCCTAATGATCAAATCACCCACTACCAGAAGCCCACTTCTCCCAGCCCCCCAGGGGTATCCTTGGTATGACATGATAGCGTTCCGTCACCCAAGGAAGGATTTCTTTCTAAGGGCTCACATCCCTCTTCCTCAGACTGATGCCCTCCAACCTCGAGACTCTCACTCTCCACAAAAACAGAAGAGTTGTCAGGACAGGAGCAGGACTGTTCTGGTAAGTTCCGGAGGGTCTCTTCCCCAAACTGATCTCTCTGTATCAGCTTCTTCAGGTTGGCAACCCCAACCTCAAGGGAACAAACCTGCACCCTGAGATCCATGAACTCCATGCAGTGAGCACACACCCACGATTTCTACCCAGTGGGTAGATAATCGTACATGTGGCACTCTTTGCAAAATAATGGATAGTCCCCTCTCCCCTCCTGGCTTTCTAGCTTCATAACTGGTTAGTGGTTTAAAGGTATCTAGTAATACAGG
The DNA here is from genome assembly GCF_001447785.1 of Gekko japonicus. Lineage (NCBI taxonomy): Eukaryota > Metazoa > Chordata > Lepidosauria > Squamata > Gekkonidae > Gekko > Gekko japonicus. The sequence goes on along the minus strand of NW_015168673.1, from coordinate 741,379 downwards.
ATCCTCAGGCCTGATCCCCAGGCTAAGAGCTGCAGGCCAGATGCCCTTTGACTCTTGCCCTTTTGGCTCATGCCCCTGTCTAGGAGGAGCGTTACAGTTCAGAGGCCCACAGACCCTGCCTCCCAGCAGCAACAGCAGAGGGTGGGACCCACAATCAGTCCCAGGCAAACAGATTTTGCTCAATGAGCAACAGACCAGACAAAAATACCACTCTTCAGAAGGCTACAAGCACCCACTCAATATCAAACTCTGTCCTCTCTCAAAGCAACCTCAGTTAATAAATAGGGAATAACACAGGCATAGACAGCTTTAAAAGGGGATTTTTATGGAGGACAAGTCTATCAATGGCTACTAGCCATGGTGACTGAGGGGAACCTTCACACTCAGAGGCACTAAAACCCTGCATTTTCCGCAAAGTTTTTCCCCTCCGGATCTTAACTTGTAGTTTTCTAGAAAGGAATTCCTGTATTCAAATTTAGTTTCCCGCCACACCACCATTTTGCGTCATCAGTGACGTGTGTTCACTCTGCCTACCACCCTGCTGCCTGCCCCAGGTTGTCCTGGAGACATCCTCCATTAAAAAAAAACCCCCATTATATTGATTGCATTAGGGTGCAGTTTTGTACACTGCAAAACAGCAGTGTTATAACATTGTGACAAAATGGGCAGTAGAGTTCCCTATAGCCTTCTCCGTGCAACTGCCCATCCACAAAGTTCCTGTTCTGTGCTTTAGAGGTCATGGTTAATGAAGCTTTGCCAGTGCCTCGAAGCAAGGCTCCCTCAATGCCGATCTACCTTATGTCAACTTGTTACTTCGAATGAATCGCATCAAAATCCAGCTCTGAATGGGAAGTGGGAAGGGGGGAGCCCTCAGGCTCCCACCCACCCTCAGGTCGCTGCCTCTTTCCCACCTTACCCAGACCCCTTCCTTTCACAGTTTCTCCAGCACAGGATCTGGCCAGGACACACTGTGGCCTTGATCCTCTAGCTCAGGCTGGCAAATCCCTTGGAAACCTATGGATTCAATGAGTCCCAGGAACTTGGTTCCATTGCTTCCAACGGGACTGGCAACCTGAGCCAGAGTTGACTCATACGTTAAGTTCCACTGACTTTCACAAGACTTATGAGTACTTGTGCCTCGGAGTACAGCCTTGGTCTGGAGGATGAATTGAGGCTGGGACATTAGTGGTGGGGACAGGAATGGTAGGGTGATGTCAACAAGGTCAGTGGGAGGAGGAGGAGGAGAGGCAGTGGCCCCTTTAAATCTGGGCACTCCGACATTCCTCCAGGCAACTTCTCTGCCTCTCTGGAGTCTTTGGGTTTCCTCCAAGGGGTGGGAGTGCTGTTCTTTTCAAGCAGGCGAGGTGCACTAGAGATCAGGCAAACAGTAAATGGCAATGTTGGGAGCTCGATCTAAACAATAGTGAACACTCAGTGGTGATTATCGCATGCACTGATCTGCATCCATTTTCTGCCCTCCACAGTGTATATATTGCTTTCCAGATCTGCATCTCATGACTGTTAAGAAGCTGCAGTCAAAAGCTGAACTGCAGCTCACATGGCCGAAGGTTGTGTGGGGACTGGAGGGGGGGGGTTCAGCCTTTGTCAGGAAATCTTATTACATTCAAGGGAGGACAGAGCCATTCTTAGTTTGTGACTAAGGAGGAACAGGGGACTTTTGAAATAACGGAAATCATGCTGTTCCCCATAATGCATCCAGCATTACTGCACATGTGCAAAAAAAAAGGAGGTTGCATCACTGATAAAGTGCATGATAACACGGCCGCACAACCACTTTTCAAAGGAAGTATGGAATGCACTGGGAGGGTTAGATCCAAATTATAGAAATAAATGCCCTTTTGCTTAAAAAAAACCATTACAAGAAAACAGCACAAAATCTTTCATCCCTTTCGTAAGGTGCAGTGAACTTGATGCTTAAATTATAACACAGATAGACATCCATCCAAAAACACCTAGATTTCCTCCAGAAAGCAATTACATTCTGATAAAAGATACTTCTTTCCCCCTTCTGTTTTCATCTCCCTCCCCATACTTTGAAGCTGTTCATTTATTTGGAGGTAATTTATACATGATGAAAGTTTCTCTGTCTTCAGGAGTCTTCTGTTTCAAGCAGTAAAAGTACACAGAGCTTTTATGAGCTATTTTTGAAATAGGAACACTTGCTAATTACGAAGATTTGGAGTAGACAACACTTCCTGTGATGTAAGGAGGTGAGTGATCAGGAGACATAATATTTGTGGGTTTAAGTCAGATCTGGAACAACATCATTCCACTTGCCAAACCAACATTCACAAATTGGTTGAAAACCTATAGGCTACAAATCTCACTTTAGCAGGCTATGACAAAGTTTGAACTAAGCAAGGAAAATATGTAAGCATTTGGTCTTCCTTATAGTTCCAAAAGATTATTGCACTTCTGTGTACTGTGCTGTGTACATTCTTGTTGATATTAATGGAAATCTCACCTCCTGCTGTTACATAGTTTCAGATGGGTAGCTGTGTTAGTTTGCTGTAGTAGATCAAAATTAAAGTCCACCTTAATGACCAACACATTTTGCAGGGTATAATTTTTCGTGAGTCAAAGCTCACTTCATCAGATATCTGTATCTGACAAAGTGAGTGTTTGCTTATGGAAGCTTATACCTTGCAAAAATGTGTTGGTCTTTAAGGTGCTACTGGACTTGAATTTCGCTGCTATATATTCACACATTTTGGTAAAGTCATAATTTATTGCTGAAATTAATCTGTCTGGTCACAAGTTAGAGTAGACAAAGTTATACAGCCATGTAGGTCACAGAAAGTGATTGAAATGTGGAATTCACTGGTAGAGGATATAGTGATGGCCACAGGAATAGACAGCTTTAAAAGGGGGATTCATGGAGGACAGGTCTATCAGTGGCTACTAGCCATGGTAACTGAGGGGAACCTCCACATTCGAGGCACTAAACCTCTGAATCCCAGAGCCAGGAGGCAACATCAGGGGAAGGTTCCTCCATGCCCTGTTGTTGACTGTACAGAGGAACTGGTTGGCCACTGTGCAGGACAGGATGCTCAATTAGATGGACTACTGGTCTGATCTAGTAGGGTTGTTCTTAGGCTCTTAAGGTCTTAAAGGTAAAGGCAAAGGTTCCCTTGCTTAAAAGCCAGTCGAATCTGACTCTAGGGTTGCGGTGCTCATCTCCGTTTCAAAGCCGAAGAGCCAGCGCTGTCTGAAGACGTTTCCATGGTCATGTGGCCGGCATGACTAAACACCAAGGCGCATGGAACGCTGTTACCTTCCCACCGAAGCGGTACCTATTTATCTACTTGCAATTTCTTGCTTTCGAACTGCTAGGTTGGCAGGAGCTGGAACTAGAGACGGGAGCTCACTCCATCATGCAGCACCCGGGTCTCGAACAGCTGAACTACTGACCTTCCACAGCCTGCAGTTCAGCGTCTTAACCACCGCAGCTCCATCTTATGGTCTTAGGACCATACAAAATCCAAAAAACCCAAAAAATCTATGTAATACCTTTTATCGGAACAACCCATCATGGATTTTGTTCAAGTTAGAGTTGCCAACTGCCCCCCTGGAAACTGCCTGTCCCTTTAAAAGCTGCAAAGGAAAGCACTTGTTTCTCCACCAGCCCATTTGCCTATACACCTTCTGTGATGTGGGACAAAATTAAAGTTCTTTTTGCCACAGCAGGAGGAGGGTTTATGACAGGTCACATGAGAACCATGTGTTGGAATTGGTCGTCATGAGACAAATGGCAATTTTGTGTAGTGCTGCAAACCTTTCTTATGTGGGTTGTACAACTGTGGGTTGGGCTCGTATGATGTGGACAAGGAAGGAAAACTGCCCAGCAGCCCTGCACAGGCTAATCATGTGAATTTTCCCTCTGGCTGTGTGTGTGACAATCTGGTCTTTTATTCAAGCCTGGGAATAATTTGAGGGCTTCCTTCGTTTCTTTCTGTGAAAGTGTGACTATCAAAGCTCAGTAGTCTTTGCAGCTGAAATTTTTATTCTGCCGATTGCATAACATGCTATACATTAGGGAAGTTGTACACTGTTGCTGTGTTGAAAAGTTTCCTTCACAACAATGTAACAGTGAATGATGCCTGAGCAGTGTATTTCAGCAGATGGTCGTTACATTTCCAGTTGTTGGGCTGGGTAATATCAACCTCCCCACACCTGAAGCAAACTGAAAAACTTTCTGTTAGATTTTTATTCATTTGAAAGGTAGGTCAGGCATAGGGTTGCTATTCCCCCAGTGGGGCCAGAGAATTCCCCAATTTTGGGGCGCCCAACTCGTCATGGCCCAGCTGGCTGGAAGGGGAAGCCCCACCCCAAGAAGCACCCTCCTGGCACCACCGGCACTGGAGTGATGATGTCACCTGGGTGTGACATTGCATTTCTGACACTGGGGGTGATGATATTGTAGGTTTTGGGCAAAACTCTATTTTTTGACCTTGAGCATCACCCCCAATGACGGAAACATGATGACGCCACTTTCGGATGATGTAATAGTGCGCATGCGTGAAGAAGTCCAGGAAAGAACGGGAGTCCTCCTGCCGGCAGCCAGGTAGTACCTGGCAACCCTAGATCAGTTCTGGTTCTGACAAAATTCATCTTCCCATTCCAACATGGCCATGAAGTAGGATTAAAATATACAAGCATGGGACTTACAAAGGCAGCTCATTTTACGTTCCTCCACTATTTTCTCTTTCTCTTTGCTGGAAGCCCCATAGGCTCTCTGCTTTTCCTGCTTCCTTCTCTCCTTCTCACCCACCAGCCAGTCTACCCCTATCTTCCCCTTGTCTTTAGCTTTCCCTCCTTCCCTCCCCCTGGCACCCTCTATCCAGGAAACCTATTGACCAGTTGTATGGTGCCAGCTGCCAAGCTGGGCTCATTTATGTGGTGGGAACCTGCAAGAACTTGCAGGGGGCACCTCATTTTCCCTGGTATCCCCTTCCCCCTAATATTTCCTCTTTCTCTCTTCTTGGTAACTTCCTTATCCCCATTTCCTTGCTTCCATCTCTCCGTCCCACCCACCCACTAATATACCAACCTTTTCCCCTCACCCCACCTTCAGCTGTGTTTATTATTTATTTACTTCATTTATCCCTTGACTTACTCCACAATAGGGACCCAAAGCAGCTTACATCTTTCTTCTCCCCTCCATTTTATCTTCACAACAACACTGTGAGGTAATATATGCTGAGACTGTGTAACCAGCCTACAGTCGCCCAGGAAGGTTCCATGGCAGGATGGTGATTCAATCCTGGATGTCCCAGATCCTAGTATGAAACTCCAACCACTATACCACACTGGGGGTTTTTTTTGGGGGGGGTGGCTGCTGTTGAACAGCCCCCCCCTCCTTTTTACTGATAGAAACCACGGCTTGAAGACTGGTAATGCTATTGAGGTTGCCTAGCAATGGTTACTGAGATCATTCATTTCTTAAAGTCACTTCTGCTGTTTCTATTATTTTGGGGGGATTAAACTCCCATTGTTGTGGTTTGTTTGTTTTAGGTTTCAGGTTTCTCTGCTAATGTGGGACATTGTTCAGGTTTGTAGAAAGAGCTGTATTGTCTGTTCATAGCTCCAGTCTCTGGATTTAAGTATCCATAGATGTGACCATGTTGAGCATTAGCTATATTGATTACTTTCTTTCTGTTTTAAATACCACTATCCATCCCAAGTGTTTGTGAATGTAACACTACTTAAAACAAACCTATAAGAACCTGATACCGATTTTAATATAGATCCTAACAAGGTCTTAGCATTTCTGAAAAATGATCACATGCAGAATTAGCTGCGTGATAGGCACAAATGCCGGGCGGATTTTAAGGGCGCGATCACACAGGAACATCTGGCAAGCATCCCGCACCCATCGGCAACCTGTCTCGCTCCGCCGAAGAAGCGGAGTTAAAAAATACCGGGGAAAGTACAGTATCAAACGGGTTGCTATGGGCCACAGACGGACTTTCCCCTGTGTGATCACTCCAGTGCGCTCTCATGGCGTCGGGATGGTCTGATCAGGCCATCCCGACTCTGTGCCGCTTCCCCCCCCCTTCTCAGTATGTGCATCATCGCATACTGCTGTAGGAAGCCCTCAGTGTGGAGATGCGATTCATTGATCTTCCGTTTAAGCAAATCGAAAACAAACAGCAAAAAAAATTCAACTCAACTGCGATTGCGTCTGATCACACAGTGGCGGGCTATGCCCACAGCATCAAAGAACTGTGTGATCGCACAACTGCGGGTCAATTTCCTCCGGGTTAAATAGCCTTGCTTCCCCCATGCATTATCTCTCACGTGTGACCGGGACCAGATGTGGACTCTTGATAAAGGAGAAAAATGTTCTACACAGTAACAGGACAGTGTTAAGAATGCCTGTTTTGGGGTTCATAAGGTAGGATACACACAGTTTATATCCCCTTTACATATTACACCCCAATGTGTGAATTAAAACCCTCACAGTGACTGTTTCTTGGAAAAAGTTGTTTGATGGGAGGGGATGATTTGAAATAGAGAAACAAAAGGAGGAGGTTAACCTTTACCCTGCCCACCACTTTCCTGGTACAATTCTCTGTCCTCCTCCCAGTGTATGGTCCCTTAAAATCCTAACCCTGGTGGGAGGGGGGCAAGTCCAGAAGAGGAGGATGGAGGATTTCCAGTGGAAAGGGGGTGATCAGGAAAAAGGTCTGTTCCTACACTGTGGTTTCTCTGCTTCAAATTGACTCCTGTAAAGTGTAATTTCCCTAGAAAAAGCAGTGAGTTCTAATATGTAAAATTGTGTATAAAATGTTCCTAAGCTGTTTAGAACCCAAACTTTTTGGGCTTTTTATATCAAACCTAATAGGGTCATAACTCAGTAGTTCCAGAAAGCCAGATGTGTTGGTCTGTTGCTGCAAAATAAACAGGAGACAAAGTAGCACCTTAAAGAGTAACAAAGTCATATTCTGACATCAATTTGGGAAACTTTTTCTGGCCATTTAAGTTGGAATAAAATGTTGTTAGTCTTAAGTGCCATGGTTTATTTTAATTCAGCGGCTTGTTGTGGAGTTCAGACTTCTGGCTAGTTGCAGGCAAAGCCCTGGACGACAGCCATAGAATCAAATTGTTAGGTATACAGAACATAACCATTTTGCCTCATGCCAGACTCTATTCCTGATTAGTTTACAGTGGGTTATCTGTTGACTGTTTTCTCTGAGACTAAGTGCTGCAAATTGCCTCCAGGGTTAACATTACTTTGCCATGTATTAGGAGGTTATGCACAGTTTTTAAAATCAGTTCTAGCTTATCTCCACTTGCAGTTGACCTGAGGGTGCATTGCTGCTATGATTAATCAGTTTGTGTGCATGCCCTTCCCTTCTTTTTCAACTCTTGGGCACAGAGATGTCTCTGTTCAGTGTGTGCTGCTGCCATCTTCAAAGTCCAGCATCAGCTGACCTATTTAAAGAACCCCCAGTTTAGTGTGGGGTCATCATCCAAAATCTTGAACATTCCCGCTCCCCCTTTGCATCTGGCACTTTTTTGCCTGTGGAAATATTTCCGCAGATCAAAGTCCCTGGGTTGTCTTTTTAGAAAACTAGTCTGGAAATTCAGCATTCTTGTTCCTTCTTTCTTAATTAGCTTTAAAATGGTTTGACAGGATTTCTGACATTACAAAAGCATTTTCAAGTGCTAGCATTAAGGAAGCTTTGTAAATGAAAGTGATATGCTTAGCATCAGTGTAATTGCTAAATCCCCCTTTCTACACCCACCCCTCTGCCCGGAAGCTCAGTGTGTCACCTGGATCACACAGGTGACTCTATCCTTGTACAAACAATGTGACTCCTGTTTGTAAAACTGCCATGGTTATGTATTTCAGTGGATGGTTTGGTTTGATGGTGGATGAATGCGGATGGAAAAATTACAGCTTGTCGTAGTCAGGATGGGAATGGAGCTGGATTTACATGCAAGCTATATAAGCTACAGTTTAGGGCCTCCAATTGTGAGATGCCATTAAATACATTTTTTAAAACTAAATTTCAGTGTTTGAATAATAAACATTTTGTTGGTGATGCTGTGGGGCCTCTTAAGCGTGGCAAAGTTTAGGCCCTAAGAATGTCAACCTTGGGTGATAGGGTTGCCAACTTTAGGTTGGGAAATACCTGGAGATTTTGAGGGTGGAGCCTGAGGAAGGTGGGGGTTGGGAAGGAACTTCAGTGGGGTTATGATGCCATAGAGACTACCTTCCAAAGTAGCCATTTATTCCAGACGAACTGATCTTGGTCGCTTGAAGATCAGTTGTAAAAGCTGGAGGTCTCCAGCCACTATCTGGAAACTGGCAACCCTAGGTGCAGACCATGTTCTGTTTTGTGGCTTGAACATTTTCTGTATCCTCTAAGTAGAAATATGCTCATAAGGTGTGTCTGTTTTATTGCTGCAGTGCAATGGTATAAAGCTTACTTATCCATAGATACGAGTCTTTGCAAATCTTACAATTTGTATGCTGCTGAAATGGCATTGTAGAGGAATGTCAAAAGCACCCAGTCCCCCAGCTCCAGATCACGGTTAGTTCTGCACCTTCAAATCTTCAGTGCCACTTCTCTAATTTTTATGCATGGTTTCCAACATTTTAGTCTGTTTGTCAGGAGGACTGTCCCGTTGTAAAAGCTCAGAGTAGCTCAAGCTTTAAAGAAGCAGTAAAGTAGTCTTTCTTTCAGATAGTTTACTGTGAGTTAATAATAAACTAACAAAATGGTATTCCATGAAACGTCACTTGTCAAATTCTACTTGACCCCAAAGTCTGTTTTATTTATTTATTTTAGTTATTTAGCTATAGTTTTATTTATTTATTTTAGTTATTTAGCTATAGTTTTATTTATTTATTTTAGTTATTTAGCTATAGTTTTATTTAATTATTTTAGTTATTTAGCTATAGTTTTATTCATTCATTCATGTCTCTGCTTTTCTTCCTGTGGTGGTTTACAAAACACCTAAATGTAATTTAAATAACCACCAGTTTAAACAAACCAAATTCCGTATGAATTAAAACAAACAACACCCCTCCCAAGAAACTCAAAACTACATCTTGAGCAGTTTGTGACTCTTCTGTGGTAGCTTATACACTGGCTGTGGTTTTAGAGCCTTTAGTCAAGGGCTCTTAGACTCATGCCTAAAGGCTCCCTCCCATGGTCTCGCACTGGCTTTAAGTACCTGCAGAGAAGAAGGAGACAACTGCTGAACTAGATATTATCAGGCTGGCAAGATGTTCCCCAAAACTCCCTGCCCCTGCTCCTGTCAAATTTCTGCAGGACTGAAATGTTTGCAGAACTCTGAGGAACTACTGGGGAGAGGAAGAAGAAGGGTCTTCAAAGGAATGTCAAAAGCACCCAGTCCCCCAGCTCCAGATCAGGGTTAGTTCTGCACCATAGCATCCTGTTTGTGCACATTATAAATCTGGGCTTTGCCCAATGTGATCTGGCAATCTCGCACAAGCTTTGTGGGGAAAGGGGGGAAGGTGTTCCCTGATCTTGCCTCCCCATGGAGATCTATGGCCGAGAAAGACAATCTGGTTCTGTGGGGTGCTGCTGGGAAATATGAGGATTGCTGAGGAGCCCCTCTCGGGTGGAGGCGAGGGGTCAAGGCGGCCTGCTGCCGCCACCATTCTCTGCTCCCCTGCCCCAGAGCACTGACCATGCCCTTGATTCCTGGCTACACCCTTAATTAATACCTATATAAAATATCAATTTATACATACCATTAGATCGTGGTCTGTAGCACAATTAGTAACTAAGAAGGTTCTACCTATGTTTGATCATAAATATTGAAGCACTAAGGCAAGTGATGGATGGGGCAACACACTGGTAGAGCGAAGCAGGGGAGGCCAATTCAGATGGACTACCACCGCCTCAACCATAGGCCTGGCAGAACATCTTTCTTTTACAGGCCCTGCAAAACTGCATTAATGCCACAAGGCTTGGATCCCTTTGGGGAGAATGTTCTATCTGACCAGCACCAGAGCTGAAAAGGATGTGGCTCTGGTTGAAGCTAAGCAGATCTCTTTTGGGCCAGTGATCACCAACAGATGTTGATCCATAGAGTGTAATGCTCTTTGAGGGGCATGCCAGGAGAGACAGTACTGCAGATATGTTGGTCCCAGACTACATTGGGCTTTATATGTTAAGACTAAAACCTTGAACTTGATCTAGTAGTCAACTGGGGACCAGTTTAGCTGATGGAGCACCAGATGTATATGGGCTCTTAGTGTTGTCCTGGTGAGCTAAAGTTTCTGGGACAGTCTCGAGGGTAGCCCTACATAGAGCGAATTACAGTAATTCAGCCTGGAGGTGACGATTGTGTGGATCACTGTGGCTAAGTCCTGGGGCGACAGGTAGGGAGCCTGTCTAAGGTAGAAAAAAGCTGACCTGGCAACGTTTGTGATTTGGGCCTTCATTGATAACGAGGCCTCATGCCCAAACTCTTCACTGTTGGTGTTGGTGTTAGTAATGCCCTGTCAGGAGTTGGGAGCTGGATCCCCAACCCCATCATCCTGAGGCTCAGGCACAGGACCTCCATCTTTGATGGATTTAATTTCAGTTGACTCTGTTTTGACCTATCAGCCAGTGTACAAACCCTTGGCTAAAACATCTGGGGCAGTGTCTGCCTGTACCATGGCTTCCTCCATTGTTCTTTGCCACCACTCCTGGTTGAAGAACACCACCCTCCCTTTAGATACAAGGGCTACGGTGGAAGATCTACCATTTGAAAGAATGTCACTCTTTGCACAAAACACCAATGAGTTTTTGTCTGGTATAAAAAAAGAGTAAGCAGATGGCTCACTCACTCAGCATGTACTCCTCAGCAAATGCAGCAGTTCCCTCCTAGACAACAGACCTTCAATGCCGCATTCTACCACCCCCAGAGGCCACTGGCACAACAACCTTACTTGTATCCTACTAAACGTCAGTACCAGGGCCAACATTCTTCTTATGGCAGGCATAGAGACACTTCCTGGGTATGAACCTCTCAACAGCAGAAGGAATATGGGCAACAGCAGTCCTCAAAACTATGACTACCCATCGTGCAGTCCACGGATGAGTTGTCTTTTACTGACCATTTGGCAAAACGTTTTGTTAACTGGAGTTGCATATGTTCTGACAGTTGATTTTATCTATTATTGTGCACAGTTATAAGTTAGAGTTTAGTTCCTTTCCACCCTTGCTCCCTGGTTCTGTGGCCTGTGATAACCAGATCCCTGAATGGACAGTTCAATTGACAGAATTGATGGGAAAGGGGGCAGTACAGGTGGTTTCTGGTGGCCTGCAAACACAACATTTCTATTCTCGATTTTTCATTGTTGATTTAAAAAGATGGTGGCCTGAGACTGATTTTGGATTTCAGATCATTAAATACATTTTTAAAATTCAGAATGGTCTCTTTGTTGCCTATTTTGGAGCTTCTTTCCAAGGACATGTGGTTTGCTGTATTGGATTTGAGGGATGCTTATTTCCATATCTCTATCCACCATTCTCATAGGAAATACCTCCATTTTAGGTGGTTCTATGAAAAAAGCCCACAGGAAACCCCCACGGTCATAAATGCTCACAGGAAAAAAGCCCACATGGAAAAACGGCCACACGGAAAACTGCCCACATGGAAATAAGCCCACATGGAAAAAACACCATACACAAAAAAGCCCAAAAAGAAAAAAGCACACACAGAAAGAAGCCTACATGGAAAAATAACATGTAAAAGCACTATAGATATTTATAATTGTGGATAACCATTCATCTCCATTTATGAGAATGAACAGATATTTATAATTGTGGATAACCATTCATCTCCATTTATGAGAATGAATGAACAGGTATTACCTATATTTTATATTGTTATTTTAGGATTAAAACATGTCATATTCACATGCAACAATTTGTGTTGTGATTTTGTCAAGTAAATAACATCTCCCTAGTTTTATTTAACATCTATATGTGCCCTCTCGCCCAGCTGGCAATCGGACTGGGGTGTCATCAATATGCTGATGACACCCAGCTATATCTGTTATTGGATGGCCGGCCGAATACTGCCCCACAAAATCTGGCTGAGGGATTGGAGGCTGTGGTAGGATGGTTAAAAAAGAGGAGGACTTGGACTACCAGACTGGTACCTGTATTATAAAGCTGCAGCGATGGGATGGATTCGAGAGTGGATATTGTTAGAGGACAAAAGAACATTACAGCTGGAAAGTCATGACCTACACATGGGCTGGCATGCCTATGTATGGTATGACAAAGATAAAATACAACAAAACTTCCATAACCATGTAATCAGAGGAGCACTAATGAAAGTATGGAGAAAAATCAAAGAAAGGTTTTATGTTAAAACTAGCAGTAAAGCCCGTTGTGAAAACAATACAACGGGATCTAGAAAGAGGCTCTGGGGGAGTGCTCTGGCTTTGGGCAAACAGGGTCAATTTGCTGTGGTGACCTAAGCAGGGTATAATGACATAGTCCACTGTTTTCTCTGGAGGAGTTAGATGTCATAATTTTCTTGTTTGTCATATGTATCATGACGGCAATAAAAAATTTAAAACATTAAATCGGCTCATGCAGACACCTCCCACCTCCGATCGCCGCCCGGAGTGGGTTGGGGGG
>NW_015168673.1:705766-726477 GCF_001447785.1 Gekko japonicus | reverse complement strand
ACTCAGAAGACGCTGGCTGCTGCGATGACTGGCTCCCTCCCCTTCCAGCCACCCAGCCAATGGCAGGCCAGGTTCGGTGAGGGAGCCAGTCATCGCAGCCGTCTTCTGAGTGGCAATTTTGCCGCCCATACACTAACGGGGCGCATTTTAGAATTCTGGCACCCAAAACCCTTTTATAATATAGGAGAGATACCTATGTGGGTCTCCCCGTTAGAGACTTTTATAATGCCAACTTTGGTAACGGATAATAAGAAAGCTACTTATGAAACTTTGTTAACCAAAAACAATGAACTGGAATCCTTTGAAACATTACAATCAATGAATATTAATCTCACAAATTGGGAAAAGTTACAACTACAATCAAGATTTGTCAAAGATAAAGTAAGGAACTTTGCCAAAACAAAATCAGAATTAGATAAAATATGGCTATCATCCTCAGATAAAATGATTCAAAAGTTATATAATTTTTATTGAGGGATGAGATGTAAGATGAAATAATAAAACCATGTATGGTAACTTGGATGAAAGATCTAGGATGTAATATAAATTTAGATGACTTGTCAAAAATGTGGAAATCTGTTAAATTACTAAGAGCTACATCATATAAGGAAAATATATTTAAAATGTTCTACAGGTGGCACTGGACGCCTGATAAAGTATCTAAATGTTATAAGAATGTTTCAGGAAATTGTTGGAGATGTAAAAATAACATTGGAACATGTTATCATATAAAGTGGAGATGTGAGAAGATTTGTAAATTTTGGAAAAGGATAAAACAATTAATAATAGAGATTACCGATATAGAATTACAGTTATTACCAGAAGTCTATTTGCTTAATATATTACCAGATGGGATTAAACGTGATGATCTATGTATTATACTATATATCCTTACTATGTCTAGAATCCTCGTTGCGAAGTGTTGGAAAACTTATAAAATACCAAATAGAAAAGAGTTAATTATGAAAATCTTGGGGGGAAAAGGAAATTGACAAAGTAAATATGATCCTGTCAGGGAAAGACGAAAAGGTGTTTCAAAACAGATGGCAAAAAATTAACAAATGGATTGAAAAAAGTGTTTAATGTAAACTCCAAAAAAGTGATTTTTATAAACCATGTATTTTTTATTTTTTATTTGTAATGGAAAAATGATAAATAAACTATAGGCTGAGTCTTGCCCTTGCTAGGGGGTAACTCTGTAATAAAATCCATTGAAATCACATCCCAGGGGCGACTGGGGGTCTCCAGCGGCCGGAGCATCCCAGGCAGCTTGCCTGGGTGTCTCTTACTCATCAAACATGTTTGACACGATCCCACATACTGCGAAATGTCAGACCTCATGCGAGGCCACCAGAACTGGTGTTGCAGCAAATGGAGGGTTTTTAAATAACCATAATGTCCGGCCAATTTGGATTTGTGACCAAAATGCAAAATTCCCCCGTGGAGGGCTTTCAGTACAAACAGTCTGCCTCCCCGATACCAACAACCATCAAGTCCCTGCTGGATAGATACATTGGTTGCGTCTTCCTCCTCATCCGCCTTAGAAAACACCACTTTGAATTTGGCGAGCTATGGTTCTTCCCCCCCCCCACCAGACCCTGCCTTTGCCTGACTGCGGGTTAGCACCGTCCCTCCTAGTTGAGAGGGCATGAACGTGGAGTCCACTACCTCCTCCCGCTGACTGTCATGCTGGGGAAGGCATGACAAGGCATCTGCCAGAGAGTTCGCTTTCCAGAGGAAGTGATGGAGGGTGAAGCGGAACCTGGAAAAAACTCCGCCCACCTGTTGCTTGGCATTGAAGTTTCAGGGTGTGCGCAAGGCTTCTAAGTTTTTATGATCAGTCCAGATTTCAAATGGGACCCATGCCCCCTCCAACCAATGGTGCCAGGTGGTCAAAGCCAACCGAATGGCCATCACTTCCTTGTCTCATACCACCAATTCCATTCAGTGGAGTTGTATTTCTTTGACACGTAAGCAAGGGGGTGTAACCATCCATCCAGACCCTGCTGCAATATCGCCCCCCATAGCAATGTCTGAAGCATCCACGTGCACAATAATTATTTTATTTTCATCTGGATGACACAGAATGGGTTTAGATGTGAATAACGCTTGGCACTCGGCAGTCCACTCCAAGTGGGCACTGGGCTTAGTGCTGTTTTGCCCCTTTTCCTTGGTTTTTAGTAAATCCGTAAGGGGCAAGCTCAGTTGGGCGGAATTGGAGATGAAAGCCCAATAGAAATTGGAAAATCCTAAAAAGGATTGGAGGCGTTGGGTTTGTGGGGCTTCCCACCCCAGAACTACCACTACTTTGTGTGGGTCCATCTCTAAGCCTCTGAGAGATCTGTGGTAGCCCAGGAAGTCAACCTCAGTCTGGTGGAATTCGCACTTAGACAGCTTAGCAAACAGTTTGTGCTCACACAAAGTCTGTAGGACTTCCCGCACCAATTTCACGTGAGATTCCTTATCTCTAGAATACAAGAGCCCCCTTAAACAAGTGCTTGTGCAACACATCATTGATTAAGTTCATGAACACCCCCGAGGCTCCTTGCAACCCAAAAGGCATCACCACATACTCGAACTGACCCAGTGGGGTGTTGAAAGCCGTTTTAGGCTCATCCCCCTCCCGAATGCGCACTCGAAAGTACGTGTCCCTTAAATCCAGCTTTGTGAAGATTTTTCCCTTCACAGCCTCTGCCAAAAGGTCTTTAATCAAAGGCAAAGGGTAAGCATTTGTAGTAGACACAGCATTCAAGCCCCGATAATCCGTGCACAGTCTCAAACCCCCATCCTTCTTCTTCTGGAAGAGGACAGGAGCTGCAAATGGGAAGGAGGTGGGGCAGATGAATCCACGGGCTAAGTTTTTGTCAGTGAACTTCTGCAGCTCTCCCTTCTTGGTTGGGCTCATAGAATACAGTTTTCCTTTCAGCAGTTTATCCCCTGGTAAAATCTCAGCAGCACAGTCACTATTACGGTGGGGAGGTAGCTCACCTGCTTCTTCCTCCTCAAATACCCTGGCTAAGTCTCTATATTCCACGGGGATGGAGCTCAGTTCCTCTTTAGCCGAGCAAGCATGGACCAGAAGGGCTTGGGGTGTGTCTCCCCACTCCATACATGGGTGTTGCACTTGGGAGCCACAAAGTTGACTATCCCCTCACTCCACTGGATGTAAGGGTCATGAGCCCCGAGCGAAGGGCTTCCTAACACCATGGAAAACTGGGCCATAGGGTTGATGACAAAGGCTTGTTGCTCCCAGTGGCTGCCTGTCTGATACTTGCAGGGCTTCCTCATGGTAGAGCCATCTATTTGGGTGAAGATCAATGGCTCAGGCAGCCTTTGCACCAGGACCCCCAACCCTGTGACTATAGATGGACTTATTAAGTCTCTGGCACACCCCAACTCTATGAGGGCTCTTATGCGTACCTGGGTCCCCATTTCTGGACTGACACCAGTCTGTCCTCTGCCAGCGTCTCTTCTGGATCAGGTGAGTGCAGGGGTAGGGCCACTACTCCTGGACATCTAATCATTAAAAACTTTGTTAAAGTTTATCCTGAAGCTTAAGAAAGATTTTCAGTAGGGACTGAGGCAAGTTTCTGATGTTTGAATGCAGCCATTGTGAAGAAGCAGGCTAGTACCTTGTGTTAATTTGGTCCCTTTAAACAAGAGGCCTTTATTTTTCTATAGGTTCTCACACCAGTGGGTACACAACTTTTAGTAGGAAGACACAGACTCCAAAATGTTACTGACATGAATTTAAACAGTCTGTTGGAAGGCATTACTGCACAACATACTACAAAAGCAAATTGTACACTGCAAACTGAATTGGATGCATGATACAGGAATGCAAATGAAAAGGCAAAGATAAACCACTAGATATATTAAAAAATCATTAATTGCCACCCTACCTCCCTTGCATCCTAGTTTTAGCTCAGTTTCCTAGCAAGCAAGCTGATGCAGTTTCATAGCTACCTAGCCAAGGATCCAGGAACGTGGAAGAGGCAGGACACTCACAGGCTTGTGAGCTTCTCACCCCTCCTGAGAATTAGGAGGAGGGGAGGGCATGGTGAAGATAGGCTTTTGGAGACCTCAAGACATCCTCAGAGCATGAGGACCTTAAACAGAAAGGCTACTTCTGACCTGGAAAGAAAAGCTGCTCAAAAAGTAAAGCTGTTACCATACCTGCCTTCCTCCTGGACTTTTCTACCTTTCCCTTGAACAGGGGTGGCACCAAGGTGGCACATCACTCTTAAGAGGTGGAAAGAGAGGCGGGACTTAATTTCCCTCTCATTCATTTTTTACTTTGGTACCCAGGGGACTGCAAAATCCCATACCCATAAAACCTTCCCAGTATCACAAAACATCATGTTGGTCCAAGCTCTTCTTATCAGTCATGAGACCGGCCTTCTTGTTGCAAGTGTTTGTCAGTTGTATGTTTGTCTGTCTTCAGGCCTGGTCAGCAATCAGCAGTACATTCTGGGGCTTTCCAGTGATGAGTTCCAGGAAAAGTACTCTTGAATAACATGTTGGGAGGGGGTCTTTCCCCCTTATGTGTGAAACCCAGTCCTGTGCAATCTGGTTCTCATGGCATTTCAGCAGCTTCTTATCTCTACCTTAGTTGACAAAGTTAATATGCCAGTCGACACACCAGTTTCTGGGTTCCTTGAGTGGAATCTGCAGATTTTCTCAAAGCCTTTGGAGCACTCCCACAAAATAAGATAAAGAGTACGGCAATCCATAGGTCTCTTCACCCAATAATATAATGTGGGGTCAAACATCATTGAGGTCCTTTTGTGGGAGGTCCTGTTGAGTTCCTGTTGTAAAAAAAAAATTAGACAAGCTTTAGACAAGTTTTGGGCAAGTTTCCCCCCTTTTAGCAAACGTTTTCTCTCATTATTAAGACGTGCTTTTCCTGTTTTTATAGCTACTTGCAGTTAGATATTCCTCATGGAATGCACAACAATCATTCTGTGCTATATTGTTGCAATATCACAAAAGTCACAGTGTCTAATGGCAAACTACACAGAGTCAGGGTTTTAAATCCATAGTATTCAAAGATGGGGGGACTGTAACTAGGCCACTTCAGGGCCAAAAAAAGAGTATCAGATTAACACCTTGTCCACATAGTTGTGAGCAGGGTTCTACAGTAGCCTGTCATGGCTGAAATCAATGTCATTTCTCAAAATTACTATCCCCAATACAGCTTATGACTGCTGAAAGTAAAGCTGAAAGTTTTTGATAATTTAAATATCAGTTATATATAACAAAACCTGCTAATATTCAGCCGTCTCAATCAGCAATGGGAAAAATGTATGCAAGTAGTATAAGTAAATACAAACACTACACTGTATAGTGTCTGAACATTTGCACTTGTTTTCTCGATCCCTTCACAATTTTGTTCTTTACCTTGCTCTATTAAATTATATTGGTGAAGTATTTACTTGCGTTTTGGTCATCAGAGAAGATAGTAGCTTAGTTCAGACATCATATGAAACCATGCTTTATTTCACCTGTGGTTAGTTTTGTGAAAGGGGGGAAGGTGGCATGGTGTAGCCTGATTTTGTTGAATCTTGGGAGCTAATTTTGTTGAATTTTGGAAGCTAAGCAGGATGGGAGACCACCAGGGAAGATTGTGCAAAGGAAGGCAGTGAAACTAGAATACAGACACAGACAATAGCTCAAAACTTTGTTCAGTTAATCCATGGCTTCAGGTAATGTCTGAACTGAGCCACTGCTTGGCAGGCCTGTAGACAGGATTTTTTTAGTCAGGAAGACATTTAAATTTCTTAGGGGGCACCCTACTCCCATCCCGAGCTGCTCTGCAGTTTCCACCACCTGGGCTTCTGCCAAGCCGCCTCCCCCTCGCAGCGGCCCCTTGCACCACCATAGCTGGCCCCTCGCGCCAGACAGCACAGCACAGCCTGCCAGCAACAAGTACTTTCTGGGGGAAATAGACTTTCTGGGGGAAATAGAGAGGTGCTGTCTGGCTCTGTGTGGCCACCCTAGCCGGTCCTTCATGCCAGACATCTGCGCAGGAATACCTGGCTCCTTCCCCACACCCTCCACCGCTCGGGAGCCCTGGGCTGGATGGGAAGTTGTGGGGCCTTGCCAGTAAGTGGGGGGGGCTAGCCCCGAGATGCCCTACTGTAGCTATAGGCCTGCTACTTGGTTTGCTGGTCTTCCTCCGTCCCTCCCTCTCTCTTTTCTATACTGTCCTCCCTGCAAAGCAGGCTCAGAGCAGTGTACAACAGATTTAAAACAAGAGGATGTATTAAAGCAATCTACTAATATAAAGATCATATAATATAGTAAAAATGTACATGGTGCCACAGTACAGAAATTTCTGACCCCCATTAGCAGGGGGGAGGAAGAGTGAGAGGCAAACAAAGAGTGATCGGAGAAGAACGTGTGTTGTCTGAAACGGTTGCTAGTAGAGAAACATACACAGACTGTTCCAGACTGTCAAAGTTGAACTAAAAAGGGCATCATCCTGTTACACTCTTGGCTTGGAGCAAGCTAATGCTCGTTTTGTGAGGAGTCAGGAGCAGTGTTGATAACTGAAGTCTGGATTCAAATGTTTTCAATGAGGCTTAAAATGTCTGTTTTTGCTTCTGTACGTGCTCCCTGTCTGTCCAGATCCACCACATGCTCCTCTGACTGTTGTTTATAACTTTACATATTGCATTTTCATTTATCTAGGCTTTTGTTTATGAGGTCATTTTAGCTAGTGCCCAGATAAAAGTGGGTGTGCTTAAAGGGTGTGAGATTCCTTTAAAAAACAATTTGAATGCTGTTAGTATAGTTTCTGTTGACATCATGGATTAAGGGCAATGGACAGCCTTTTGTAAATAATGAAAATTAAGTATATAATCTTGAGAATGTGTTTGTGGTTTCTGCAGACTAGGGAAGGGATATTTTTCTTTTCCCTTAGCAGATGTGTCCCAAATATCTCCTAATCCCAACATTGTTTTTTTTAACGATTTCCCCCATAAAATAAATGAGAAGAAAGGAGAATTAATCTCACATTATCTGAGAGTGCTTATTATTTTGTTTTTTGAGTGTACATGGTGGAGGAGGCAGTAGAAGCGGAAAAACAAGGGACTTTGCCTCTCTGTTAGCTCTTAAGCCTCTACTCATGTAGAACTCACCTCCTGGTTTTTTAACTAAATGAAAGGCCTGCAGCAGGCAGGGCCCTCTGAAAATTCAGAGAGAGCAGCTTTATCTGCCCCCTGACTTCAGCTTTCCATCTCCTCTCCCCTCCCTCCTGGAGAGCAATTGTAATTCTGAGTTATCTCCAGCCCTCACCTGGAGAATGGCAACAACAGTTCCCTTGGAGGAAATGGCTAGTTTGGAGGGTGAAGTCTATGGCATTGTACCTGTCTGAGGTCCCACCCCTCCTCAAACCCCACCCTCTTCAGGCTCCACACCTCCAGGAATTTCCCATCCTGGAGGTAGCAACTATATCTCCTTCCCAGCCAAGCATCAACCTGGTGTTATCTGCCCCTCACTCTTCAGCTTTCCATCTCCCCCCCCCCACCTGCAGCCTCTACCATGCTCTGAAGCCCTGACTGCGACATCACATTGGCTGTCATAGGTAGGCCATCTCAACAGGATATAAGGACTGAAAACTCATGAATTTTGTCAAAGAGAGTTTGTCCACAAGGAATACCCACAACAGGACATCGACTTTGTTCGCTCTGGCAAACCTCTTTACGCAACTAATTATCCTGGGACATTAACCCCTAAATGCAACTGATCCTCAGATTTGTTTATAGTTGCAAGTTGTAAATGTGATTCTGAAGAAATCTGGCCATCTATCTCAGCAACTCCTGACCTTTAGGAGATGTAGTTGGACTCAGGGTGGCTTATATAGGACTTCTTCTGTTGCTCACCTCTTAGGGGCACCTGACTTTTTAACAAGCCTGTAGACCTTGGTTTCTGATGTGGAAGCCTTTCAGTGCAGATGTGGCCTTTATTCCAAACAGGGGAAACAGGTAATAGACTTGTCTATTTGCCAGGAGACACTCTTCAACTTGGTGAAATTTGTAGTACTCACTGAAGAGGTTATTAAAAACTTTTGTTTAAGAATGTGCCATTTATTTAATGATTCCAGGGCCAGTGTTTCTGCACATAAACATGGAAGTAAGTGGTGGGATTGTCTGTGTCATTGTTTCAAAATACCTACATGTGTTCATGCTAGAATCCTGTTTGTCAAATGGGTTTCTACAAGCAATGCAAATGAGGATTTTTATCATTTGGTGTGGCTCAAGTGGTTAAGACGCTGAACTGCAATTCATTTTGACAAGCAGAAATGTAGTGGCTTGAATTATTGTTGATTACAGGATTAAGTGGCAGGATCGGCGCTGATTGGGTGCTTTGATTGTAATGTAGGTGGAAACCCTTAATGATTCTAATGATGTTCTAATAACACTTTTTGGCATCTTAAATGTATTTTTTGCTCTTAGCTTCGTCATGCCATTTAAGTTGTTTTGCCATCAACTGTGTTAGCTTCTTTCATGTGCTTGAAACATTTCACAAAACATTAGTCCTTATTCAGGAGAGCTTAAGAGGGGGACTTTCAGAAAGTATGCAAGATTGCCTTTTAGGGTTGAATTTAATATAACTAAACCGCCAGTTTCAAATGATAAAGTCTGTTTTAATGGAATTCACCCTTTCTCTGTGGTTTGCTTTGGAATTCTCAAAGGTACACAATTTACCCCATACCTTACAGTAAGTTTTCTATCTTTTTCTTTTATAGGAGAGACCTGCGAAGTGAATTCTCGCTCTGGACGCTGCACTCCAGGGGTGTGCAAGAATGGAGGCACATGTGTTAATCTTCTTATAGGAGGGTTCATGTGCGAGTGCCCCCCAGGAGAATATGAGAAGCCTTATTGTGAGATGACCACAAGAAGTTTTCCTCCCCAGTCCTTCATCACCTTCAAGGGGTTAAGGCAGCGCTTCCATTTCACTGTTTCTCTCAAGTACGCTTATTTCCTTTCTAAGGTTACATGGTTACCACTTGGTGTTAGTTACCAGTTACTCTTTGCATGATGAATAAAACCATATTGCAGTTTAAATCAGGAGCAGAGCTTGACTTTTCATGCTAAGGTGTTTGCATTGTGTTTCAAAAGTGTCATGGAGCATTCTGTTATTTTTATAGTGCATCTCCTCTTGCCTTTGGCTCAAGTGGTTAAGACGCTGAACTGCAGGCTGTGGAAGGTCGGTAGTTCAGCAGTTCGAGACCCGAGTGTGCCGCATGACGGAGTGAGCTCCCGTCTCTAGTTCCAGCTCCTGCCAACCTAGCAGTTCGAAAGCAAGAAATTGCAAGTAGATAAATAGGTACCACTTCGGTGGGAAGGTAACAGCGTTCCGTGCGCCTGGGTGTTTAGTCATGCTGGCCACATGACCACGGAAATGTCTTCGGACAGCGCTGGCTCTTCGGCTTTGAAACGGAGATGAGCACCGCAACCCTAGAATCGGATTCGACTGGCTTTCGAGCAACGGAACCTTTACCTTTACCTTTATGCAAGTGGGGAGCGTTTCTTTCGGGATAACTAAAATTGCATTAGGTATAGGATTTGCTACAACATGCATGTCATGGCAGCCTTCCTACAACCTCTGAATGTCTTGCATGTTCAGCCTCACATGTGAGAGAGCACAGAGCCAGAGGCTTGCCTAGTAAAGTCCATCTATACAGCTGCAACTGTATTTTTAAAATAACTCCTGTGCCCACCAACCATGTCCCTGCTAGCAAATGTTTCTAGTTCATCAGCCATATGCCAGAGCCGGAAAAGCAGATGCTATAAAACAGCTCAGGCAAAAGTAGAGAGAGCAGAGAGTCATCTGCTTATTCATTGCATACCATTTTTTTAAAAGTCTCCTGTGAAGCTTCTGTCATATTTTTAGATTCACTGTGAGCTACACTCCGCCTACTCTCAAGCTGATGATCACACCAGTGTGGCTTCTGTCTGTCTCTGTCTCTCTCTTGTGCCAACCAATCTGCATATCTTTTTTTTAAAAAAAGCCTTCAGATTTCTAGTTTCATAGAGCACCAGTTGGGAAAGTCTTTATCTACAGCAACTGGTCTGTAGAGTCAGGATGTTATGAAGTATGTGATAGCCATCCTACATCTACATTCTCAGACGTATATTCCGATGACATTAAGAGGCCTGGGCCCTGTCTGCATGAGCCCTTATAGAGCCACTATAATTTTTCTGCTTCTTTTTGGAAGGACCTGTCATGCATACATGTATAGATGGCACCTCCTTTTTTTCTTTTCATGCACACAAACTGAGAGGTGTGGCAGAACTATAAGTCAAAGTCACTCAGCAGGGTAGAGGATTCCTCCGTGCTTCTGACCTATGGGTTGTTCCTTGCTATGGTACACCTCCTGGTGCGTAGCTTGTGTTTCCTGTTCCCTGGCCTTGGGTTTCTACCTGTGGCCTTGGCATCAGTGAGCTTACTTGAGTTCCCTCATCTTCCTGTCACATGGTTTCCTGTCGTGCTTGCAGCTCAGTGGGTCCCAAAGCTGCTGCCTGGAGGCTAAAGACAGGTTGTGCTCTGGAAAGATTGAAGACCACTGCCATAGTGTGACAAAGGCTTGATTTGAGCACGCAACAAATGAGGTCATAAAGTGCTGGGGTGCTACAACAGAAACTCCTACTTATTCGTCCCTTATTGCAAGGCTGTCAGTCCAAGAGAACTCAGAAGCTTTGTCACTTACAGGGGTCTTTTTCCTAGTTATTAGACAGCATCCTGATGCTTAGGATACAATTAAGATGTTTATTTAAAACCACAGCAAAACTGTATATGAGGATATTCAGTTACACTATCAACACAGCTCATTTATCCTACCTATTCTAGCTTTCTCAATCCTTTTCACAGATCAATTTCCTTATAAATGGTTCTTACCAATCAGCTCAAAGACAGACATTTGCAGAAGTGGAATTTAGCCTCTCAGAGTTCCACCCTTGACCCTAATGGACTGTTTACCTTCGAAAGTGGACCCTTTATGTTCTTTTTGAAGATCCCTCTTTGAAGATTCTTCTTCTGTTTGGCCATTAGGCCAATCTAAGCTGACCTCATCTTTACTTATATCATTTGCTTACCACTTAAAACTTCCCAAAACATGTTTATTACTTAAATACTCTATTTTGCATACTGCACATAGTGTAAAGCATATCCAGACATACTGAATTCATATTAATTGTATAAAAGCCTTGATAATCCTGTAGGAGGAACTTCTTGACATTATAGCAGAGCACTTTAAAAATGGCGGGAGAAAGTTACGTCAAATCGCAGCCGACGTATGGTGACCCCCATGGGGCTTTCAAGGCAAGAGACTAACAAACATGGTTTGCCATTGCCTGCCTCTGTGGCAACCCTTGGTGGTCTCCCTTCCAAATACTAACCAGGGCTGACCCTTTTTAGCTTCTGAGATCTGAGATTATCAGGCTACCTGTGCCATCCAGGTCAGGGCACTGTACAGTTAGAACTAATTTAATGTAATGTTGTTTAAAAATACATTATTCCATACATATTCTACTTAAATAACTTATTTTATGGTTAGATTTGTTCCTCTGAATTGCTCCCCTTCCAGATTCACTGTAAATATTCCTTGCCCTAGAATGCCTGTAGGCTTATATTCCAGCACTTATTCAAACACCTCTGTGTGCTACAACTACAGGTGGAGGATCACATGTTGGCCTGGTATCCTGTGTTAAAATTTCCCAGCAAATAGCAAAACCCAGGCCCCGGTCACACGTAAGGGTTTGGGCCGGGAGAGGGACGGATCGGGGGTGCAGCAAACGGGTGCGATTACACCCCAGCATCTGGAAAGAGGCGCGCACCCGTCCCCGATCTGGCCCTTCAGGCCGAAAACCCGCTGCAAAAAAGAACCACCCCTAGAAGTGGACTTACCGGAAAGGCCGTGGCAAGCGCAGCCATGGGATTGCTGGTGCGTCTTTCTGCTGGCACATCCGAGGCTCCTGACCAAACTGCGCATGCTCACACATGCGCAGTTCAGCAGCCTCTCTCTCTGCTTCGTTGCTTTCTCCCCGGTCTCCCCTGCATCTGATTGTGCTGGGGAGAAAGTGCGCGGCGGCTCACGGGATCTGTGTGATCCCACTGCCGCGTGCCTATTTTGGTGCAGCTTTCAAAAGCCGCACTTTGCCCACGCATCCCCCCCCCCGTGTGGCAGGGACCCCAGTTTACTTTTGTGCTAGTTTCCTCTTTGTGTGGAGTGTTGATTTTTTTTTTTTTTTACACAAAGGATCATTCAGAGCTGAAATCCACCACCTGGAGTCTGAAATGGTGCTGTCTATTTCACCTCTTAGACTTTCTATCACCTCATTCTCCTGCACGTGTCAACTGAGGAAACCCAGAATACAGAACCCAGAAGGGGCCTGTGCTGGTAGAAGTAGATTTGATTCCCAATTGCTTGATGTAGCCAGGAACAGAGAGCAGTTTAGCTCTCATCTCAGTGGTGTGCCTGAGTGCGCTGCTTTATATTCTGTCAAATAAATAAATGATTGTCATTCATTCTTATGGACAGAAGTAAAGTGTTGTGTTTGGGACACTGCTGTAGTGAAACCAAAACCTGTCCTCCCCTACTGGGTGGTCCAGCACCCCTGGAAAAGCATCCCACAGAAGAATGTAATGTGTCTCAGTGCAAAGAACCACAGAGATGGGTATTATATAATAACACAAAGGAAAAAATGGTCCATTGGTTCAGCTGATAATTTATTAATTTTTATTTTAGCAAGATTTTTACTTAATTTTTTTGCCCTCATAGTGCCACTAATGCTGCTAAAAAATTAAAACATACAAATTACATTCTGCACACAAATAACATCATTAAAATAATTTAAATCCAGAATTTAAGAAGTGCAAACGCTAAAAACAACAGTTAAAACATTGGGGAGGAAGGAGGGATCACTGAGGGAATGCCAATTGAAACAAAAAAGTCTTCACTCAGTGGCAGAAGATAGCAACAGAAGGGGGCAAGTGGTTCTTCCTGTGAAGAGCGTTCCAGAGATTTGGAGCCACTTTTGAGAAGGCCCTTTCCAAGGTTGTCACCCATCTGATCTCACAAGGCAGAGGCACCTGAAGCAGGGCCTTCGAAGATGACCATAGTGGTCAGGTAAGTTCATAAGGGAGTAGGTGGTCCTTCAGGTTTGTTGGTCCCAAACCATATAGGCTTTAGGGTTTTATAAGTCAGCACCTTGAATTGTACCTAGAGACAAATTGGAAGCCAATATAGCTGAGCCAAGACTGTAGTCTTATGGTCCCTATGACCCTCTACTGTCAACATCCTGGCTGCAACATTCTGCACCAACTGAAGTTTCAAACACATTTAAGGACAGCCCCGTGTAGAGGGCATTGCAGTAATCTAATCTAGATGCAATTACCAGAGTAGCTGACACTTCTTCCACTAGTTTTTAGAGTGACTTGTGTGTAGATTCTCTGGGGCAGAGAAAATGTCAAATATGTTTTTTCTGAACTGTTTCAGGTTTGCAACCAGGGACAGAAACGCTTTGCTTCTCTACAATGGGCGTTTTAATGAGAAGCATGATTTTATTGCACTAGAGATCATTGAAGAGCAGATCCAGCTGACGTTCTCTGCAGGTAAGCTGTTTCTGGTCTGTTTAGCCTTAACAGTAAATTTGTGATAGGCTCACTGTATTTTAAAAACTCATCTGTGACTAGTTAACACACTTACGCCATTTGAATAGATTTTGTACAGTCTAAAATCCATTTATTCAGATCTCTACCCTTATTATTGTTCGTGTTAATTATTTCTATTACTTCATGGCAGTAAATCTACTGGGTTTTTTACAGCAATCCATTAGAAGAAGAAGAGTTGGTTTTTATACCCCACTTTTCTCTACCCCAAGGAGTCTCAGAGTGGCTTACTATCATCTTCCCTTCCCCTCCCCACAACAGGCACCTTGTGAGGTAGGCTGGGGCTGAGAGAGTTCAGAGAGAACTGTGACTGGCCCAAGGTCACCCAACAGGCTTCATATGGAGGAGTGAGGAATCAAAGCTGGTTCTCCAGATTAGAGTCCACAGCTCTTAACCATTACACCATGCTGAATGCCTCCGAGGAATGTTTTTCTCTGCAAGGAAGGAATTTACACTTTTGAATCTGCTTGGAAATCTGCTTAGAAATCAATCATTTTTGTCTTTTTAATTGAGAGGGGGCTTCTGTATTTACCAGCTTTTTCATTATTGAGACTTCCTTCATATGATATCAAACTCTAATTATCACTCTGTTCAGCACAAGTGCTTTAATTCCAATATTAACTATTAATTTCTTACACCAAATTTCTGTCCATTCGCCAGTGTGGTGTAGTTCTCATATCAGTACAGGTACAAATCCCCACTCTGTCATGAAGGAGAGTGGCTTAGGGCCAGTAATGGTCTTTTAGTCTGACCATCCTCACAGGGTTGTTGTGAGGCTCATTTGCGAGAGGACGATGAACACTACTCTGAGCTTCTTGTAGGAGGAACAGTATAAATATTAAACAAATAAATATTATAATTTTATCCAAACACACATACATAATCAGTTGTCAAAGATCTGCTACACTGAAGTGTCCATTATTACAGTACTGAGGTTCAAATGTTCATTTTTACAAAGAATTGAATGCTGTCAGCTTTCTGTAGATGTCAAAGGGGGTCATTTATGTACTTAGAATGGAGCACACGGCCAGATATTTTTCAGGGACAGATCTTGTCTTATATTAACCAAGAACAATAAGTATCAGACCATAAACTCAGTCCTAGAAAACAGAAAATGCAAAAAATGAAGAAGAAAAGAGTAGGTCTGTTAATTTGAGACGTCAGTTGAATTAACATAGTAAATAAATGATCAGAAGAACAGAATTCCCAAACTGCCAGTAACACTAAATATCAGAGCAGTACTTGGCACACAAAGTACAAAGACCTGATAATCAATAAGTATCATGCTTCAGACCTTCAACAAACACTTTTATTCTTTAAATGTTTAGAGATGGAAGACATCATGGCAGACAGGGAGGGAATGAAGAGACTTGAGATAGGTTTGGATATTAAATGGGCCACAACTTCATTAAACACGATAGGATCTGCAATGGGCAGTAACTAACAATGCAACTAAAATATAGTGCAGGTAAAATTAGTGGGATGCTGAGGAATCCGCACAAGCATCCCTGAACAACTGGGTGAGTTCACCCCTGGCTTCAAGCCTCTAAACAGCCTTTTGGGCTGCTCAGATCTTTCCTTTTTAAGTGTGTGCATGAGGAGAACCTGCCAGATTAGCTACAATATTTTTGTGTCATGGATCATGGCAGTTCAGGGGGAGGGGGTGTCCCTGTCGAAGTCTCTGTAGCCACACTAGTCCCGAGATCCTTACTTGATGGCTGAAGCAAAGCCAACTGAAACCAAATCCATTGAAGACGGAGGTCCTGTGGCTAGGTTGAGGTGATGCAGGGGTGAGATGCCAACTTCCCCCTCTTGATGGAGTACCTCTTAACACCGGCACCAACCGTTAAGAGTTTAGGGGTGATCTTGGATGCCTCTCTGTCAATGGAGGCATAGGTCACCAATGTAACTAGACTGGCGTTTTCCCATCTGTGCCAGGCTACACAGTTTGCTCCCTACCTGTTGCACCAAGACCTAGCCACGTTGATCTATGCATCAGTCACCTCCAGTTTAGACTACTGTAACTTGCTCTATGCAGTACTACTCTTGAGGCTGACCTGGAAACTCCAGCTGGTCCAGACTGTAGCAGCACGGGGACACCAATGAGAGCACATACTCAACCTGTGCTTTGCCAGCTGCACTGGCTCCCAGTTGAATTCTGGATCAGTTTCAAGGTTATGGTATTGGCTTCAAAGCCCTAAACAGTCTGGGACCAACATATCTGAGGGACTGCCTCTCCTGGTATGTCCCCCAAAGGGCATTCTGTTCAGCTGGCAACAACTTACTGATGATCCCCGACCTGAAGGTCATCCAGCTATCCTGGTGGGACACTCTGTCCAATGAGACCCAGGCCCTGTGAGACTTGAAACAATTTTGCAGGGCCTGTAAGATGAAGCTGCTCCACCAGGTACATGGTCAGGGATGAGTGATGGCTTCCCACCTTGGACCATCTCCTGAACTGCCCTTTACTGTGCCATCTAGTGAATAATGAATACTAAGACTGTTGGGATTGCTGATTTTAATCTAAGTTATATTCAGTTGTTACATTGATTTTAAATGTTGTGGCCTGCCCTGAGCCCTACTGCATAGGAAAGGGCGGGCTAGAAATCCCATTTAATAAGAAATAACAATTAAAACCTCCCCTTCACCTTGAAATAGATGCCTCAGGATGGTCACCATGCTTAATGCTTTTACTTAAACTGTTTTCCCTGTACTTCAATCACCAGTGTGTCAAATGGATTTTACCAGTGCTATTCACCCAAGTAGACAGCCCTAGCAAGTCCCACACACACACAGCCTTCAGAGTGAAGTTAGTGAAAGGGGGGGGGGGACTCTGAATCCAATCAAATTAATAAATCTCTCCTTATATTTAATTCTGTTTTGGTCATGGACTCTCCTGAACATTCCACACGCTCCCAGTTCACTCCCTGATCTGTCACTCAGAAGCTGTCCCTATCCACTGGCTGCATTGTCTGAGTCTCGCCTCCAACATTCTAAACAGTTTGCTGTTCCTTTCCCCCGATAGCCAGTCGGAACACAGAGGTCATTTGCATATGTGGCCTTTGGCCTTTGCCTCTAACATTCTAAACAGTTTGTTGCTGCGAGTTATTGAATGTGTCCTGAGGTAAAATACATATCCCAATTTTCCCTTAAATGGTCACTGGAGTTGCAAAATACATATCCCAATCTTCCCTTAAATGGTCACTGGATTTGCCAGTCTCCCTGTGGGGCCTGGAGATCTCCCAGAAATCACTGTGTTCCGCTGTCACAGCACATCATTTCCCCTACAGAAAATTTCCCAGCTATTACAATGGCTGCTTTGGGCAGTGGGCTCTATGGCATTATACCCTGCTGAAGTCCCTCCGAACCCCAAACCCTGCCCTCCCCAGGCTCTACCCCTCAAACCTTCAGGTATTTCCCAACCCAGAGTTGGCAACCCTGTAACTGGCTATGGAACCACTTTCCAGACCCTTGGAACCCAGGAGACATGGCATAGGAGAAGGTGCTTTTCTACCTTAGCTTCCACTTCATAACCTCAAATCAACATAAATCAGGGGTGGAGGGAACCATACATGTTACCATGAGGTTGTCCTCCCATACTACCCACTTGGGGCAGCAAAATTACTTGAGGCAGTCCTGCCTTATAGCTAAAGCAGAAGGAAGTAAACATGGCTTGCCTCCCTCTATTTTCCCCTTCCCTCTGCCGCCCCACCAGCCACAGCCGGGCCACTCACCTGGAACTTCCTTCTAGAGCTCATCGTATTTCTTCCCACAATGGGCCTTACTCCTAGGAAACAAATAAAATAGAAAGTCCTACTTGGCCCCAGAGGACAACCAGCTTTCAGTCCACGGTACCAGACTGGGGTGTGAGGAGGTGCTGCATCTGGGGGAAATAGAAGAAGAAGAAGAGATTGGATTTATACCTCGTCCTTCACCACCCAAAGGAGTCTCAGAGCAGTTTACAAACTCCTTCCCCTTCCTCTCCCCACAACAGACACCCTGTGAGGTAGGTGGGGACGAGAGAGCTCTGACAGAAACTGCTCTTTTTCAAAAACAGCTGTGCCAGAACTATGGCTTGCCCAAGGTCATCCAGCAGGTGCAAGTGGAGGAGTGGGGAATCAAACCCGGTTCTCCCAGATTAGAGTCCGCGCACTTAACCACTACACCAAATAATGGAATTGAGGCCACAGCATCATTCTTAGTCACCTCCAGGCTCATTCCCATGGGCCCATTCAAAAGAGGCATATACAAGGACTCTTTCCTTTGTGGGCCATTTTGCAAAACCCACCCCCAGCCCCTTGCGGGAGATGGGTGGGAGCAACATTCTGTTGCTTTCTTAATACTTCACTTCCAAAGCTAGCATAATTAATTTATCTTTGTAGTCACATGATCTTTCAGTTTCTGTAGCTTCCAGTGCAGTAGTTGTCCAGGGTTTGTTAGTATATAAGTTGTAAAGCTTTTTAGGAAGTGTCTGATTCGAGAGGGAAAGTAATAGTGAAGTAAACCATTTATTTTTCCTGTTTTTGTAGTTTGGCCCTAAGGAAAGTGAGTAAAGGCTGCATTTCCCCCTTTAGTCAATAAATATTTGGCTGATTCAGTTTATTGCTTTTCAGATAGAGCAATGGTTTCCTGGTTGTATTTCAGGATACTCCAGGATTGTTTGGAAGCTTCTTAGGGATTCATCAGAGAAGTAAAGGCCGACAAGCTTCCCTGAGGCAATCCTGCCATGAGTAATCTTTGCTTGCAGTGCACAGCCTTGTGGGATACTAGGGTTTCCTGAGGCATGTTCTTTATGTGCAGTGGTGGTGAGGTCCAGCAGTCCTGGCTAATAATGCCCCACAAGAGCAGGACGTGCAGTTGAGAGATACAATATAATATATAAACTAATCCATAAAGACTACTGCAAAAGCAGCAGATACCTAAAGAATGTTATAATCACATTCCAGAACGACAAGCTCAGCTGTATAGAACGTTAATGGCAAATGATTGCCAAAAGATAGGAAACAGCTGTGTAAGAGCCCAAATTAATCCCTTCCCCACCTGACTTTTCATGTGTTGTTTTCCCCCCAATTTGAGTTTCAGTTTCAAAACAGGAATTTTGAGGAAGTCCAGCATGTATAGAAATTGTCACATACATTCTCTCAGTTACATAATGGTGTACAAATTGTGTTAACAGCACATTGCCAAAACCTGCCTGCTCTGTTATGTATTTGATGTGGCCCTTCCTACTGAAAAAGACAATTTTTTTCTTTCAGCTGGATCTGCAACAAAATAGTTGTTTTAAGACAAATTAGATGTTTTTGGCCATGACACAGTTTTAATAATTGAAGTCAACTGTTATTTAGTTTAACAGGTGTGTGGGTGGAGGATGAGTTGTTGGAGTAAATGTATTGGAGCAAATATGTTTCCATTTATTAGAAAGCTGCTTGATCCTGGCCACTGACTTTAGTGGAACTAGAGACTTACAGTACTATCCTCTGCTGATAGGGTTGCCAAGTCCATCTTCCACCCCCAACGAGGGACTTTGGGGGCGTTCCTGGAGGGGGTGGTGCATCCCCAATGTGATGACGTCACGTTGGGGATGTCTGCGGCCCCACCCCACCCGCCCGTGCGCCGGATCTCCAGAAACGGCCGTTCCCTGCACTTAAAGTAGTCAGCAGCCGGCGTTTCCCCTTTAAGAGCAGCTGTGTTTCCCTTTTAAGAATGAAGCTGGCATTTCCCTGCAGCTTGCGGAGTTCGCGCTTGGGATGAAACACGGGTTGCACACACTTTAAAGGAAGAGAAATGGGTGGCTGTGGGTGTTGGGGGTGGGGCTTCCCCCGCCGGCCATCTGGCCGCCGGCGGGTAGAACTCCCCCCCAGAACGGGGACCCCTGGCAAACCGGGGGGGTTGGCAACCCTATCTGCTGAGTTACTCCTGTCTAAACTGATTCCAGTCGTAGCTTGGTTATGCTGTTGGGCCCAGGCCTCCTGTTGGATAAACTCGTGACAGCAGTGGCCAGGGTTGCCTTTCACCAGCTTTGGCTGGTGAGCCAGCTGCACTGTTCTTGGGCAGGAAAGATCTTGCCACTGTAGTACATGCCCTGGTAACATCTGGATTAGGTCAGTAGTGGAAAGTGCTGTCAAACTACAACCAATTTATGGTGACCCTGTAGGGTTTTCAAGACAAGAGACATTCAGAGGTGGTTTCCCCTTGCATGCCTCTGTATAGCGACCCTGGGCTTCTTTGGTGGTCTCCCATCCAAATATTAACCAAGGCTGACCCTGCTTAGCTTCTGAGATCTGATGAGATCAGCCTAGTCTGGGCCATTCAGTTAAGGGGTTGGGTTAGATTACTGCAGTGCATTCTCCATGGGGCTGTCCTTGAAGACTATTCAGAAGTTACAGTTGGTACACAATACTGTGGCCAAAATGTTGACTGGAGTGGGTCATAGGGACCATATCACTCTAGTCTTGTTATATTTGCTGCTGCCGGCCTCTATTTATGGTGCTGGTATTAAGCCATATATGTCTTGGGATGAGTATAGCTGCACCACCGTCTTCTCCCATATAAACCTGCCTGTCCACTCCGGTCATCTTTGGAGGCCCGGCTTCAATTTCCTCCACCATCTGAGGCTAGATAGGTGGTAGCCTGAAAAAAGGCCTTCTCGGTTGCCGTTTCAAACCTTCAGAACTCTCTCCCCAGGGAGATTCATCCCTCTATCATCATCTTCCACCAGTGGGTAAAGACTTGATTGTTTTGTTTGACGTGCTGGCAGTAACAGTTATTGGCCCTCCTCCCTTGTTACGTTGTTTGTGTGTTTATATATTTTTATTGAATTGTTGATTTTATATATACACAAGGGGCGGGGCCCACGATACTCACGGGGGGGAGGCAGAGGAAGCAGCAGGAGGAGGTAAGTACCCCCCCATCCCGCTGGTTCCCCTGTCTTCTCCACCCCCCCTTGCCTTTCCTCCCCCTTTCCTCCCCCCCGGCTCCTCGCCGTTCCCCCCCAGCCCCAAAGTGTGCGCCGAGCGGCATGCCGCTTGGCCCTC